>NC_066596.1:6037500-6200000 GCF_905475345.1 Vespula vulgaris | reverse complement strand
ATTAAAAAAAAAAAAAAAAAAGAAAGAAAAAAAAGAAATGAGAAAAGGGAGATCGGAAGTAAAAAAAGAATTGCAACAATGCAAGAACGTAATGGTGCATTGTCATTGATGCGTCCATTAATTGATCTATTTTTATGTCGTAGTGTTACCGAAAGAGTGACAGAGAAACAGAGACAGAGATAGTCAGAGAGAGAGAGAGAGAGAGAGACAGAGTACAAAGAGAAAGAGAGAGAGAGAGAGAGAGAGAGAGATCGGATAATGAATGGATTAAACAACTTGACGTCACAGGATGGATTATATAAACGGTGGTTAGTGTACTCTCTCTCTCTCTCTATCCATCCATCCATGCATTCATCCATTCATCCATCCATCTATCCACCTACCCAACCTATCCATCCATCCATCCCATCCATCCACCTCTCTCTCTCTCTCTCTGTCTGTCTCTCTCTCTCTCTCTCTCTCTCTCTCTCTCTCTCTCTCTGTCTCTCTTTCTCTAAACACACATACATACAACATAGTCACACGTACACATACATACACATATATCGTGGCTCGTGCTCGCGCGTGACATCATAGGTAGGAAGGAAGTTCGCTTCCTTTCGTACCTAAAAGGTATTGAGCCCGTCCACACGTCCGTCCTGCGATTTCCAGTTCGTTCGTACTGCACACAAAGTTTATACGATAGAGTGAGTGAGATAGAGACTGAGAGAATGAGAGAATGAGAGAATGAGAAAGAGAGAGAGAGAGAGAAGCGCGTAAATGTAGGCGACGAAGCGCATAGTAGCGTTAAGCCGTTTCGTTGTGTTGACGACAAAACGAGGGGTCGTCCATTTAAAAGCGGACGAGCTCGGTTAGAATCCCAATGACGACAGCAGCCCTCTTTAAACCTTTCCCTCCACCCTCCCTACCCCTATCCCCATCCCTATCCCCACCCCCTTCCCTTATACACGACTCTCTCCTATCTAGAAACTCTCCCACCAAAATCGTACTCCTAACTATTTCTCTCTCTCTTTCTCTCTCTTTCTCTCTCTTTCTTTTCTCTCTCTCTCTCTCTCTCTCTCTCTCTCTCTCTCTCTCTCTCTCTCTCTGTTGATATTCGTAGAACTTGCTACATTCTATCGTTTATTTCTATAATTTTTTGTTGTTGTTTCAATTGAATTCTTTTTTCTTATTTCGTTACTCATGAATTATTTTTTTTTTCTTTTTTTGATTATCGATCTTTTTTCGTTCATCCTAATTTTTATTTTGATTCAAAAGTCGTCATCTTTTTCATGGATTTCTTCGGACGGTTTTCTCTTTTTTGTTTTTGAGACCGTAAGATTTTTTTTTTTTTGGTTTTTTCATTGGATCTCACGAGCCATCGAAAAAGATGTTTTTGTTGATTCCTCTTTATATTCTTCTTTCTTTTTATTTTTTTCTTTTTGATTCTTTTTTCTGATTTTGTTTCTTTTTTTTCTTTTTACAGAGAACTCAGCTCCTCGGTCGACCTATTGTCCGTTGTAGACCTTTTCAAGGACTGATTGTGAAGTTATCGGGGTGAGTCTCTCTGTCTTTGTACATCGAAAAAAAAAGGAAAAAAGGAAAGAAAAAAAAAAAGAAAGGAGAAAGAAACAGAATTAATTTTATAGAGATATACTTATCCGATCTAGTAGTACGATTTTGATACAATATATTTCGTTGTTAAACAGATAATAAATGAACGTAGTCGAGAAACTATAGAGATTGAAAAACGATAATCGATATTTACATACATACATACATACATACATACATACGAACGTACGTACACACATTTATATATCACTTATAATCTATCTACAATAATATATCACTTATTACACCACTTGTAATAAATGAAAAGTAATTTTTTTTCCACTATATTATAGATACGATTTATTATACATGATACTTGTATATATTTCCTATCGACGTGATCTCCTCGAAGCAATAAAATCAGATATTTTATCGTGATACCGAGTAGTATACCGAGACGTTTTATTGGTCACAGTATAGTGCGTTGCCAGGAATGGAAAGGGGCTGAAGAGGAGGGTGAAGAGGGGGTTGCTAGCTCGACCTACTTTTTGCATTTTCTGCGTGCTGAACGATTTGGACACGTGTTCTCGAACGAACGAACAGTCTCATCGTTTCTTCCTCTTCTTCCTCTTCCTCTTCCTCTTCTCTCTCTCTCTCTCTCTCTCTCTCTCTTTCTCAAATCTTCTCTCAAGTTATTAGCACGTAGTCTGGTAGCCGTCTGCCGGGTCGTCGTCCGCGACTGGAATAGAAATGGCACAGCCTTCTGTCACCTTAGATCGTACTAACTTCTTACTCGAAAGCCAAGAAATTATTTCTCTCTCTCTCTCTCTCTCTTTCTTTTTTTCTTTTTTTCTTTCAGTTTTTCTATCTTTTTTTGTGTTAGATAATTTTAAGAATGATACTTACGTAAAATGGATATGATCTTGATTCTTTTTTTTTTTCTTTTCTATTAAAAATCAATGGATTGTCGAAAAATATGTTCTGATAAGTTTTGATATATATATTTTTTTTTTATAATATATGTATATATATAATTTTTTTTTTTTTCATAAAAATAAGCTTCGTCTTTATTTCTTTCTCTTTCTCTCTCTCTCTCTCTCTCTCTCTCTCTTCTATCAAATTATTTGATAATTCTCAAGAGATAGATCATCGAAATTAATTTAAAGATAAATGAAGAAGTTTTTAAAAATACAAACTTCATTTATGATTAATGATTAGAAATTCATAATATTCGAAACCAAAAAAAAAAAAGAGAAAAAAAACATTACTAAATGATCTGTATCTTTCTCTCTCTTGAACTATCTAATAGCTGTGAAGAGATAGGAATTAATTTGAAAATAAATAAAAAGGTTTTGATTAATTATTACGAATTCATTTATATTAGATGCAAGAGAAAAAAAAAAGAACAGAAAAATCCATTAAGAAATGAATGTCTATCTCTCTCTCTCTTTCTCTTTTGAATTATCTGATAATTTTCAAGAGATTGTCATCGAAAATTAATTTCAAGATAAATACAGAAGTTTTTCAATATAAATTACATGTATGATTAATGATTAGAAATTGATTATGTTAGAAGTAGAAAAAAAAAATTAATATCGAGAAACGATCACTATCATTATCTCCGTCTCTCTCTCTCTCTCTCTATTCCACTGTAATAATTTTCGAGAGATAAATGTCGAAATTAATTTCAAGATAAATAGAGAAGTTTTTAAAGATACAATTATCATGTTTGATTAATTATTTCGAAGAGTCATTATTAAAAGTAAAAAAGAAAAGGAAAAATTAAAATATTATTCTCTCTCTTTCTCTCTCTTGTGTTATCAAAATAATTAAAAAAATATATATATATAGGACTATAGAAATGGTATTTCAAAACCTGAATAAGAAAATTTTTAATAAATAAATTAAACCCATTTGAGTAATTTATTATTATTATTATTATTATTATTATTATTATTACATATTTTTATTATTAGAACAAAGGTGGAAATATTTCAAAAAAAAACAGGAAAAGAATGAAAGAAACGAAATGAAAAGAAAAAAGAAACACGGAAATGCATAGATTTTCTTATTCGTTCATTCTTTCTGTTTTTCATCATTCATGGATGCATCCATCCATTCATTCATTCATTCATTCATTCATTCATTCATTCAATCTATATTCTCTCAACTTTCCATTATCATAAAGTTTCAAGGACGGAAAGAACGGATGTTCGCTTTACGCCGTTTTATCTTTACGATTCGCCGCGTGTTTCCTTTCTCGTTGCATACCTCGATAACTAAATCGATAGATCGAGATATATATATATACATACACATATATATGTGTATATACATATGTGTGTGTGTATGAAAACGTGGTTGTTATAATACACCATTTGCTTGTAACCTCTTGAAATCTCTCACGGTTTATCACATGAATATTTATGCGAAGGAAAGAAAAGAAAAAAATTTTTCAAAAATGAAAATAATAATAATAATAATGATAATAATAATAATAATAATAATAATAATAACAATGATAATAACAATAATAATAGCCAAGAGAACGTGGTCTTGTACTAACTGCCGATAAAATGTAACGAGCGGTGTAATAAAGCGTTTCTATTGCATAAGCCTCAACGGAAGTTGTTCTGTTTTGCATAGAGAGCCTAGCGATCTAATTCACGTTGTACGTAAGTACGAATTAGAGAGAAAATGACGAGGAGTGAACGAACAAAAAGAAGAAAAAGAAAAAAAAAATAAGGGAAAAATAAAAGAAAAGAAGTTACGAGAGAACGCAGACGGAAGTAAAAAGAAAAAGAAATAATTCTTTCAGCGAGAAAAATCATAAAAAGTTTGGAGAATCGATCAGGGTCTACCCTTGTTTTTACAAAAGTGCGATGGAATAAACATCCTTTTTTTTTTCTTTTTGCTTTCTTTTCGATTTAAAAAATTAATTCTTTCCATTTTCTTTACTTCGTTCAAAATTAGAAAAATGAAAAGAAGAGAGAAAAACAAACGAGAAGATACGTATCCAAAATTTATTTTTTAATATTATATCTACACACACACACACACGCGCGCGCGCGCGCACATGTATATATAATTATACTTTAATTTCATATATATGTATATATGATTATACTATAATATTGTATACATGTATATATAATTACTATAATTTATTTATATATATATTGTTTATATATGTTATAAACAAATATATTATATTATTTATATTTTCTCATACTATAATATATTTATTATATATATGTATATATAAACCCTATGGTGTTTGAAATTCGAATATAACAGTCGTCCTTTTGGTCGGTTTCCCTTGGACGGAAAGGGCCAATAGGGGGGGGCAGGTGCACCATGGATTTCGGTAAGATATAGAATGAAAGAGAGAGAGAGAGAGAGAGAGAGAGAAAGAAAAAGAGAGATGGAAGAACAGCAGCTGTTCTTTCATTCTTTATACGGATGGTAAGGTGTGTAAAGAAAAATTTGAAGGAAACGTTAATTCGTCGAAAATAATGAACGAAAGAAAACGAAGACGAAGTTAAACGTAAAGATAAAGATAAAGATAAAGAAAGGGAAGGAGAAGTAGAAGTAACGGAAAAAAAAGAGATAAACGATACGGTTCGGTGGTAAGGTAAACGATATAACGGTGAAACGTAACACACACAAATCCAGAAAGAGAGAGAGAAAGAGAGAGAGAGAGAGAGAGAGAGAGAGAGAGAACGGGTCCTTTTCGTTGGCAGATGTCTCAAGACCGAGACACGTGCCCATCTTGAAGGGCCAACTCTCCCTTACCACACCCTTCCCCTTTCTCTCTCTCTCTCTCTTTCTTTCCACTTTTTTTTGGGAATCGTGTTCTTCTTTCAAATACAACACTGCGAGTATAAGAGAGATGCGAAGCTTAAAAAAAGAAAAGAAGAAGTAGAGAAAACAAAATAATAATGATAATGCTAATGATAATAATAGTAATAATAATAATAAAAATAATATCAATAAAAAATGAAAAAAGAATGGATGGTGCTAGAGGGGTAGAAGGATATAGAGGGATAGAGGGATAGAGTGGTAGAGGGGTTAGGGTTAAGCTTCGAAGAAGGGTGTTCGTTCTTATCCTATATACTTCCTTCCTCCATCTTGCTTTTCTTCTTTCTTTCTTTCTTTCTTTCTTTCTTTTTTTCTTTTTTTCTTTCTTCAATAAGAAGGGAAAGAGTGAGAGAGAGATAGAGATAGAATGAGCGAGTAAGTGACCGAGTGAGTGAGTGAGAAGGAAAAGAAATACAACAGCTGCCGTTTTTGCCTCGTGAATCGCGACCGGTGCAAAGGTTCGCCCTTTGTCCTTGAATCGCGCCGACCCTTTCGATATCGAAACGACAAAGGGCCGAGAAAGGGAACGTCTCTTGGCCAAGGAACGGATTCCTCGAAGGCAGTAAGGCCTCTTCTCTTCTCTTCTCTTCTCTTCTCTTCACTTCTCTTCTCTTCTCTTCTCTTTTCTTCTTACTTATCCTTTTCTTTCCTTACTTCTTACCTATTTTTTTTCTCTCTTTTTCTTTTTTTCTTTTTTTTTTCCTTTTCACTTCATTTCACTTCAGCTCGTTTCATTTCATTTCAGTTCACTTCGCTTCGCTTCACTTTTCGACATCTTAGAAAATTTTCTAATCGGTACACCGTGTTTTACCAATTCGAATTGAAGTCTGTGTTTGTGTGTGTCCATTTATGTATGTATGTATGTGTTTGTTTGTTTGTTTGTTTATTATGGAGAATCGGAGAATGTTTTTTTTCAATCAATTCTTTTTACCTTATATCTCGTTATTTATACCGGATATTATTATTACTATATTTGTATGAGAAAGACAATTTTTTTTACTTACTCTTTTCAATTACTTTGATATAACACATTATTTATTTATTTATTTATTTATTTATTTATTTATTTGTGTTACGTCGGAGAATGTTTCTTTTTCTTTTTTTCTTTTTTTTTTTAGTCGCTTTATTTCGCGTTCCTTTTTATTTGTAGGAGGTTTTTTTTTTTTTCTTTTTATACGAATAAAAGAATAAAAAATAAAAAATGATAAAAAACTTTGTTTGTACAATTATTTTGATATGCTCAATCGTACGATCAATTATTTGTTACGATCAATAAATTTTTTCCATTTACATCCATTTTATTTAAACGCACACGTTGATTGACCTTTCAATGACATGAAATTAATACTTATCAGAACACGAACAAGATTATTCTTCTAATATAAACAATTACTGCATGTTCTTATCAAAAAAAAAAAAAAAAAAAAAAAAAAAGTAATGCTTGATTTAATTTATATAATCGTCATATATAACACGAGTTTATCTTGTACAAACAATTTCACGACGATTATTGATATATGAAATTATTTCGTAGATGGTTATAATAATTTTTTTTTTTTTAATTTCTTCATTTCAACCTTCAATTCTTAACGACATATAATAATCTAATACCGATCAAAAAATTCAAAAACTTATATAAACAATTATTAACATTTAATTATTTTATGAATCACTACAACAATTTCACAACATATTCATACTTTTTATATGATATAATTTAATACTTATCATTTATCAATTATTACATGACATTACTATAACAATTTCTCAACGAATACACAATTTTCAATAATCCACAATTCTCTCATAATTTAATTATCCCATTGAATAACTTTACATATTACATTAACAATTTCTCGATACATTCATATTCCTTATACGAAAAGAAAAAAATAAGGAAAAAACCAACAAAAAAAAAAGATATAAAAAACAACGAATAGATACGAACAATCGTAATCGTACGATCATTAAACAATAATCGTTTGAACAAACAATTATCGTAACGATTTCAAGTTATCAAATAATTTGATATATTTTGCTGATACATATAGTTTAATAATCATCGGAGAGAGTATACTCTCTTTCTCTTAGATTCTTTCACTTTCTCTCTCTTTCTCTCTATCTCTTTTCTCGAAGCATTACATGGACGATGTGTAGTATATACCATCTGAGAGTCGCTGCACGCGAGTCGTGCGACTTTTTGAGTCGCTTTGGTCCCACGCTGAGAGACTATAGTCGACGACGCGGTTCGTCCGTACACGTTATACGAACGTTACGCTTTACCGGCTCGTATCTTTTATACATACATATATAGATACATTACATACTTATATATATATATATACTTACATATATAAGTATTTATCTATGTATTTAGCAAGATATATAAGTATGTAAGTTGGTAAGTGCACATATGCGATGACGCGCGACGATATATCGAGCACGCGCTTCCTCGATACGCACGTTCTTAACAATCTATGTATATACTTTTATATATATGTGTATGTATGTATGTATTTGTATGTGTAATACCTACACATTATATTTGACGTCTTTCATCTCCTTTGCGTATGTATGTATATATATATATATATATATATTTTTATGCAAGTGTCCTATGCAGCTGTTCTTTAATATATATATACGTATGTATGTGAATTTATATATGTATAATTCAAATCGTATGCGTATATGTTTGGTTACACATATCTCTTTTCTAACTGATCTCATATGTGTTAGAATTTAGATACCTTTTTAAAGGATTAGATACGGACACAAGGTATACGTGAGTCGTTATATATTATGTTGCTTTTAGAAGATCATATCCGGTCGATCGTACATCATGATCATACTATGGAATAATAGATCGCTATGATTAAATCATGATTATAGATCACGCGATAAGAACTTCGGAGATGTTTTTTCTATTTTTTTTCTTTCTTTCTTTTTTTTTTTTTTTTAATCCATCTACGTTTTCTTTCCTTCTTTTTTCTCTCTCTCTTTTTTATTTTTTTTTTTTTTAATTTTTCTTTAATTTTCGTCTCTTTTTTTCTAATTACGCAATTGGTGTGTTTCGCTTGGAACTTTTTTTCTTTTCTCTCTTTCTCTCTCTCTCTCTCTCTCTCTCTCTCTTTCTATCTATCTCGTTGCGAAAAAAGATTTTATTTTTGATCTCTCGTGAACATTTTTTTTTTCTTTCCTTCTTCCTCTCCACTTCTAAACACGTAATTATTACGTTTCACGTGAGAGTTCTCTTTTTTATTTTCTTTTCTCTTCGTCTCTCGATTACACAACGTCCTGAGGAGACGAACGTTTGAAAAAGAAAATTAAAAAAGAAAGAGAAGAAAGAAACAAGATTTTCCTTCCTTTCTTCTCCTCTCTTGTATCTCTTTCCTTTCCTTTTTTCATTCTAAATATATAATTATCGTCTTTCGCAATATTTCCGTTCTCTCTCTCTCTCTCTCTCTCTCTCTTCCTCTTCTTCTCTCAGTCCAAATTACATCGACTCGTGAAGAACGAGAAAAATAAAATTATTGTATTTCCCTTTTCCTTATCTTCTTCTTTTTCATTTTTTCTCCTTTCCTTTTCTTTCTTGCTCGAGTTTTATTGAAACGATCGAAGAATGAGATATCGTTTTCTTAGTCTGGTGTCCTTGAACGGGCACAGTATTGTGTAGACACTGTAGAGAATCGGTTGACGATTTTGATAAGACTTGGGTAGCAAAAGAAAAAAAAAAAAAAGATTCAGGAAAAAAGAACAGAACATAAAAAAAAAAGAAAAGAAAAAGATGAAAAAAAAAAAGCATGACATATACGTACATATATACATACATATATACAGAGAGTGATAGAACACGTAAGCGCCCATGAAATAATTCCCTGATCGATTATGAAGCAGCTCGCGTAGCCTGTACGCGGTGGATACGAAAAGCAGATTGACATTGACATAGCGCGCGCCGCCGATAGAATACACTTACATTATTCATACGAATTATCAATGAAATTATCATATTTTAATGGCGTCACATATCGGATGATTCAACCTTGAAATACGATCGAACGCGTGAAAGACTCGAGTATGTCTTTTTTTCTTTTTCTTTTTCTCTTTTTTTGTTTCCTTTTTTATTTTATTTTATTTTATTTTTTTTTATTTATTTTTTTTTTCTATTTGTTCCTTATGGTTCCTTTCAATTCTTTTTCTTTTCTTTATTCTCTTTTTGTTTGTTTTTTTTTTTTTTTTTTTTTTTGGGAGAGCGACGAAAGAACGAGGAGAAGACTCCGTGGTACCTTTCGATCGAATTTCTTTGCTAGAAATTTTGTGTAAGGAGAATGATTGAAAAAGGAAGAGGAATGTCGATTGTTTAAATCGTGTGATTGAATTTGGAACGTTTCACTTTTATATAGACGTTTTAAAAAATCGATGTATGTATATGTGATATAATTATATCAGTACACGTAGCGTGTTATAACTTTCGCATTAGATAATTTCATATTGTAGAAGTTTTAAAAAAAAAGAGAGAGAGAGAAAGAGAAAGAGAAAAGAAAAGAAAAGAAAAGAAAAGAAAAAGAAATATTTCTGTTGTTATATATTATTTAATAAAATGAGAAAGAGAAGAATGTTAAATACTTACAAACACATAAATAAATATACACACACACACATATATATATATATATATATATATATATATATATATATATATATATATATATAATTATACATACATATACAAACAAACAGATAGAGACACACATAATAATATACATATGTACATAGGTATTTACGTGGATCTTAACCGACATATACACATAGTATATACCGTAGCAACCGGCGGTGCATTTAAATGTTCCGTCGTTCGGATAAGAGAAAAAAAGAGGCTCGTTATCAGAGGCGATTCGAGTCGGCCGTGACTGCATTCGCTCGTTCGTGTGTACAGACAGAAAAGAGAGAAAAGATAGAGATAGAGAGAGAGAGAGAAAGAAAGAAAGAGAGACAGAGAGAGACAGAGAGAGAGAGAGAGAGACAGAGAGAGAGAGAATAAACTAACGAGCCGGTGGCTGCTGGGTGCTCGCAACAACGGCTCCACCGTTGATGCTAGTAGGCCGTTCGTTGCTTCGCTTCGGCTGTCTCCCACGGCAGGGCCGCACGTAGGCCGCATTCCACTCGCAGGCCCTTTCCAGTGGGTCCCACCTCCGGGTGATCGAACCTCGACCTGCTACTTTTACCCCCACCATCTTACCTCCTTACCTTCTCTCTCTTTTTCTTTCTGTTTCTTTCTCTCTTTTTATCTCTCTCTTTCTCTCTCTCTCTCTCTCTCTCTCTCTCTCTCTCTCTCCTTCTCTTTCTCTCTTTTTCTTTCTCTCTTTTTCTTTTTCTTTTTCTTTCTCTCTTTTTCTTTCTCTTTTTCTCTCTCTCTTTTTCTTTCTCTCTTTTTCTTTCTCTTTTTCTCTCTCTCTTTTTCTTTCTCTTTTTCTTTCTCTTTTTCTCTCTCTCTTTTTCTTTCTCTTTTTTCTTTCTCTTTTTCTTTCTCTTTTTTCCTTTCTCTCTTTTTCTTTCTTTCTTTTTCTCTTTCTCTTTTTCTTTCTCTTTTTCTTTCTCTCTTTTTCTTTCTCTTTTTCTCTCTCTCTTTTTCTTTCTCTTTTTCTTTCTCTTTTTCTCTCTCTCTTTTTCTTTCTCTTTTTTCTTTCTCTTTTTCTTTCTCTTTTTTCCTTTCTCTCTTTTTCTTTCTTTCTTTTTCTCTTTCTCTTTTTCTTTCTCTTTTTCTTTCTCTCTTTTTCTTTCTCTTTTTCTTTCTCTTTTTCTTTCTCTTTTTTCTCTCTCTCTTTTTCTTTCTCTTTTTCTTTCTCTCTTTTTCTTTCTCTTTTTCTTTCTCTTTTCTCTCTCTCTCTCTTTTTCTTTCTCTCTTTTTCTTTCTCTTTTTTCTTTCTCTTTTTCTTTCTCTTTTTCTTTCTCTTTTTTTCTTTCTCTTTTTTCCTTTCTCTCTTGCTTTCTTCTTCTTTTTTTCACTCTTAGCTATACATAATTATTAGCAATTTGGTTCGTGAAATCGAATTAAATCAAATATTTAAAACATCGCGTCGTAGGGTTATGCGTTACGTTTCTCTCTTTTTTTTTTTTTGTTCTTTCTTTAATGCACGTTACATTTCCGTTCCTTTTCCTTTTTCTCCTTTCGTTCTTTCTCTAAGCAATACTTTTATCTTTAATTTCCACGCAAACATATTTTTCTTTTATTTTCTTTTTTACGAATTTTTCGTCGTCCGAAATAGACGAGGATAATTTTTTTATTTTTCTTTTTTTATTTTTTCAAACTCGATCATAATACAGGCCCACTCACTCTCCCTCTCTCTCTCTCTCTCTCTCTCTCTGACGAAATTAATGAACTTTTTCCCACGTTAGATATTTTCATTTCCGAAAATAACACAACCTCGGTGAAACACATTATTATCGAATTTTCATGAAGAAAATCGACGTGTTTGTTTCTACACCAAGAAAAAAGAATTGAACACTAAAAACAAAAAAAGAAGGAGAAAAGTCAGACATTTCGCGTTGGACGACCCAAATACGTGCATATATTTTATCTATATACCTGTTTTTATTCTAGTTATTACTGTACATTCTCTTAGAGAAAGGGAGACAAAAAGAGAGAAAAAAATTGAGAGAAAGAGATATCATTCGTTTCTCCTTCATTGATAGACAGAGAAAAATTTTCATCGGTTAAAGAAGAAAAGAAATGAACGTAAATAATGAAGAGAATGTTAGAGACAGAAAGAGAGAGATAGATAGAAATAAAAAGAAAGATAAAGATAGAGAGATTAATGATAATCGTGAAACATAGACTTACACACACACATACATATATATACATATAAATACAAAAGAATTATAACATAGATTCTGAACGGAACTAATCGTCGTCCGATAGAAGAAAATTTCGATAGAACATCCCCAACATTTTCTGAAATATCTACACGCGATAATAACGAGAGTGAGAATGATAATAAGATAGAGTAGGTTTGATGAGATGTTATGGTTATAGAATAATGATAGAATAACAGAATAAGAGTGGTAATGAATTTAATAGTCGGTGATGATACGTAACAGTAAAAGTAGTAAACGGGGAGGTGTAAGATATAAACTATAGATGATATTACAACAACAACTACTACTACTACAATTACTACTACTAGTATTAGTAGGTGTAGAATCTACCGATCGAACATGTCCCTTGATTCTGTCCACTCGTTGGTAAGAGAAAGAAAAAGAGAGAAGATGAAAGAGAGAGTAAGAGAGAGAAGTAGACTGGCGGCAAAGTAGTAGTAGTAGAAGAAGAAGAAGAAGAAGAAGAAGAAGAAGAAGAAGAAGAAAAAGAAGAGGTGAGGAGGGGTGAAGAAAGTGACGAGGAGAAGAAAAAGGAGGAGAACGAGGACGAGGATAAGGATGAGGATGAGGATGAGGATGAGGATAAGGATGAGAATGAGAAGAAGTAGAAGTGGGAGGGTAGGGGGAGGGAGAGGTTGGTCAGGAGGTGAGGAGGCGAGAGCAAAGCCGGAGACTGGACTTGTACCTGCATTCCATTCCCACTGGCTGTACAGGTCCTTCTATAGGTACCTCTTCTTCTCCTCATCCTCCTCATCCTTCTTCTTCTTCTTCTTCTTCTTCATCTTCTTCTTCATCTTCTTCTTCTTCTTCTTCTCATACTCTTAAATTTTTTTCTGTGATCCACGTAGTTAGAAAACGAAACCACGAAAGTGCATTTCGCTTTTCACCTCCTTCGTCCTATTTTCTTTTCTTTTCTTTTCTTTTCTTTTCTTTTTTTTTTTGTTTTCGATTTTGATTTTTTTTTCTTCTTTCCTTCTTCTCGTTGTTCTTCTTCAGTCTCTTTTTTCTTCTTTCCTTTGGTTTCCTTTTGTGTTTAACCCCCTCTACTACCCCTCCCAACTCTTCGTCAATTTCCACTCAGGATCCATTCGCTTCATCCTATATCCTTTACACTTCCTACCGAGTTCAGGTTCACCAACCTCGTTTTTGTGATCCTGTTTATAGTATACGCTTGAGAACGTTCGGAATATTACGAAATTATTGATGGGTGGTGATGTTTGCTGAAATGTATGTTAAAGGGGCTGGGTGTTCATGGTTGGTATGTGTTTCGATCTATTTTTCTTTATCTGTTTATTCTTTTTTCTGTTTTTGTTATTTTCAACAGATTTGTCTATATATTTTCATTGTTCCTATATATATTGGATATATATTATATATATATATATTCATTCTTTACCATAGTTAATCGTAAAAACCACGATGAAATTTAACCATAAAAAGAAAATACGTAGGAAAAAGTATTTTACTTAGCGAATGATCCTGAGGATAGTAAAAAATTCGTCATAAAATATTCGTGGTAAAAAAATTTTAGTGATCGTAAGTCTCTATCTCTCTCTCTCTCGCCCCAACGATCTCAAACTTTGCGAGTGTCCTCGAGATCCTGAAATATTTTATTTATTTATTTACTTATTTATTTATTTATTTATTTTTCTTCCTCCCTGCTTCTCCGTCTACTCCCTCCTCCTCTTCCTCTTTGTTTTCTTTCTCAACTCTTGTCCAAATGAAATTATCAAGGGAATCAAATTTCATTCCGCAGGGTATCTCGAGTTTCCCTCCCGCTTGAAGTTAAGAGGGGTGCGAGGAGGAAAGAGGAGGAGAACACTCGACTGTAGTTTAACTGCGAGGTGTATGTGTAGATTTAAAGAAACAGAGAGAAAGAAAGAAACAATCATATAATCGTAGATATTCTTAAATCGTATCCCAAGTGAAAGAGAGAAACAGAAAGAGAGAGAGAGAGAGAAATAGTTAGATAGAAAAAGAAACAACAAAGACGAACGTGTTCCGTTCATTTCACGTTGTTCAAAAATTAAAAGAAGTACATACAACGTACACTTTATCTTCCCCCTTATTGTAACATCTACTTGGTGGTTCACTTAATAATTTCATTGTATAGCTTGCTTATTTTCAATTTCCCCACCCTTTAACTTCTATCCCTACCCCACTAGATCTTACCTCTCACCCCTCACCCAACCTTTCAACTTAAAACCCTCTACCAATTCGACCTCTAACTTCTTATATGTTTCACCATCAGCATCAGCATCACTATCACCATTGCCACTCTTCTTCACCCTTCCTTCTATCTTTCTTACTCTTTCTTTTCAATTTCCTCTTCTCTCTCTCTCTCTCTCTCTCTCTCTCTCTCTCTCTCTCTCTCTCTCGAATTTCTTCTCTTCTCTTGTCTTGTCTCGTTTCCTGCGGCATCACCAAACCGGATCGGATTCGGGAACGCCAAGAAGACGACCCAGAATGTGGTCCAAGTTGTCCGAGAATCTGGATGCTGAGAGAGAAGGGTCAAGGGCAAGATTTTGTTTCTTTTTTCTTTTCATCTTTTTCTTTTTCTTCTCTTTCCTTTTCTTTTATTTTTTTTTTTTTTCTTTATTTTCTTTTTTCTCTCGTTTCCCTTTTTTGTACCCTCCTCTCTACTTACCTCTGTTACCCTCCTCCCTTCCCTCACTCCAGGCTACTAAGGAACCAAGAATACATGTGCAGTCAGTCCCTCCTCGTGCGATTAAGAGATATCTTCATCGTCGTTTTGTTTTATTTTGTTTTTTATTGTCTTTTCTTTTTTCTTTTTCTTTTGTATTTTTTATTTCTTTCCGACTTTTCTTTTTCCTTCTGATCGTTTGTTTGCCTTTTGTTGCTCCTATTCTTATTCTTATTCTTATTCTTATTCTTATTCTTATTCTTATTCTTATTCTTATTCCTATCCTTATTCTTTTTCGCTGAAAAAAAAGACTCGTGCGCATTGAAGAATTTGATATTTTCAAGTGAGATTAGACGATGTTTTTTTTTTTGTAATCTTTTGTTTTCCATTCGAATATTTCATTCGAATGAATGAATGAAACGAACGAACGAACGAACGAATAATTGAACGAATAAAACAAGATTACAAAAAATAAACAATAATAATAGAAGTCTTTCAACATGAATTAATTATTAATAAAAACATCTCCAAGATGTCATAGCGAAATCGTTGTCGATAATTAGTATTTAAATTAATTACATGAAAATAATTAAATTAATAAACGCTCTGTAATAGATGTTTCCTTTTCAATTTCTTTTCTTGCATTTTCGATAGAGTGGGGATAGGTGTTAGGGGATATAGGGGAGGGAAAAGGGGAAGGGGAAGGGGAAGGGTCTACACTTGATGGCCGTTTATCGCAAATATTTCTCTCGCGATGAGACAAAGGGGTGGACGAGGGGGATTAGAGGTGAAGTAGAAAAAAAAGATGATGATGATGATGATAATGATGATGACGATGATGAAGAAGAAGCGCCGCGTGGTCTTGATTAAGATGCATCCTTCTTCAACGAGGGAAAGAGAAAGAGATAGAGAGAAAGAAAGAGAGAGGGAGAGAGATAGCAACACGTGTTTATTTTCTGTTATTCTCTTCACCTCCTCTTCGTCCTGTTCATCCTACTCTTTTTCTTTTTCACCTATCACGAATTCCTATTCTTTGATCGTACCCTCGTAGAAAAAATAATCAACGTAATAGTTTTGTATGAAAAAATTGAAATCTTTAGATTCGCTTGAAATATAACATTTATCAGAATTGTATCGATAATATTATCAACATAATCGAATTAATATTGATAATATAATAAATATTAATTAATTGATAATTTTTATACAACAGTAATACCGATCGCAAAAATTTTTTATCGTTATTAATTCTTGGAAAAAATCGGATTATATTTGCGCGATTTAATTTATTATATATTTTCTTATTATTACAAAAATGAATGTTCAGTGAGTTCAATCTGAAAATTAGTAATTAGAGTATTACGGGGATAAAACTTCGTGTAAATTTAATGAAACTAATTCTACGGGATCGATCGAAGCTTCCGTGTAATGTACTAATCTCTTGTAATCTTTTTTCGGATAATTACTTTCCCTTTTCTTTTTCTTTCTTTTTTTATCTTAAAATTTTCCTTTCATCCATTCATCCAATTCTCGTTCGTCTTATACTCAGTTTCTAATTTTCTAATTTTTATATATATATATATAACTTCTTTTTTGTTTCTATTTTATTTTATTTTTTTTTCGACACGAAAGAGAAGAACAAGTTAAAAAAGAAAAATTTTAATCGAAGATAATAACAAAGAGCGCGTTAGAATTTTCCATTCCGTTCTTTTTCCATTCGTTCGTCTTAATTTTCCTTCATCATCTTCTTCTTTTTTCTTTTTTTCTTTTTCTTTCCTTTCTTTTCATGGTCTCTCATATCGCGTAATCGTGACTCAAGCAAGAGATATTTATTTACGTCGGACTCTCTCGTGATCGTACAGTCGAGACACAACAGCGAATAATGTAAAAATAGCTTTGCAAACGAGGGAGAAAATGAGACAGAGAGAGTAAGTAAGAAAGAAAGAGAGAGAGAGAAAAAGAGAGAGAGAGAGAGAGAGAAAGAAAAAAAATAAAAAGAAGAAGACGAAGACGACAAGAACGTATCAGCATCGGTGGACGAATATAAACTCGACGAGTTATTCCGGAGCTACGATCCTCTTAATTAGAACAATTAATCCCTCCGAGAATAGAGAGATGACGTGGGACCAAAGTTACAACGATAAAATACGTCGGATCGTGTTGGATTATGAGATTGATGTTGGAAAGAATGTCTTTTCCTTTCTTATTTCTTCTCTTTCTATTTTTTTTTTTTTTCAAGTGGAATCAAACGAAATGTAAAAGAACATTATCGATTAATTTATTATCAGATCGATTTTAAATTTAAAAAAAAAAATATATATATATATTGGTTTTTCTTTTTTTTTTCGTTATGTTTACAATGAAATATTTCTAACAAATAAATAAATCAATAGATAAAAGTAAGTCAATCATTATGAAATTATACATATATATGTGTATATATATATATATATATATTTCTTTGATAGTAGAGTTATGAGATTAGAAAAAAAAAATTAAATAAAAGAAAAATTGATTAATAAGGACGAAATCGATTATTTAATTAACGATCTTACGTTAATTTTCTAACGTGCTAACAGACTTGTGACCCAAATGAAAGGATCGAATCGAAATTTTCAAGGTGATGAAGAATAAAAAAAATAAAAAAAAAATGTCAACCTCTCTCTCTCTCTCTCTCTCTCTCTCTCTCTCTCTCTCTCTCTCTCTAAGAAGAACGATGTTATCGAATGCTTTTTTAAATTTTAATTAAAAGAATTAGAAATCCTGTTTGACGTTTTCTTAGTCGTTCTAACGTAACGAACGTTTATCCTTGAGTAGACACGGTTGAAAGGAAACGGAAATCCTCGAGAAGGATCTATCACAAAGATCCAGATAAAAGGTGCCTCTAAATTTAACCCTTTCACCAACCGATGTATATTAGTTCCTATACTAAGACATACGGTTTTCCTGTCTCACTTGTCTCTAACCATTCCCACTCCTTCTCTCTCTCTCTCTCTCTCTCTCTTTAACTCACTTTCCAACCCTTGTATAATACTTAACCCCATTAAATCCCGTTCGATCGATTTCTATTTGAAAATCAAATCCAATTCCAATGAAATTACAGTATCGTAGAAAAATTCATATTAAATTAATTTCGCCGAGTCTTCTTTTCTTTCTTTAATTTGTTTTATTTTTTCTCTATCCATCTCGCCCTTAATCATCCCTTAATTGCCACCTCATCGAATCTTAAATAATCCTCTTCTTTAAATACAAAATATATTCAACGTCTCTGTCATTTACAATAATGTTGCAATTCGTGAAGAAAATGAACGAATGAAGAAGAAAAGAAAAGAAGATAACAGGACAGAGAGACAGAGAGAGAGAGAGAGAGAGAGAGAGAGAGAGAGAGAGAGAGAGAGAGAGAGAGAGAGAGAGAGAGAGAGAGTATATAAAAGAGTATAGAAGAGGAAGAAGAAAACGAAATAAGAGTGAAACGAAAAAGAAAGTATGATGAAGGAAGAAGAAAATAGAGAACCGAGAAAGAGTTGTTCTTTATCGTCGTAAATCAATGTCGAAAGAAATCTTAGGCCAAAAATGCGAGAACTCGAGATAATCCTCGGACTTTTGGTCGACCTTATTTTTTTGTTGTTGTTGTTTCTTTTCTTTTTTATTTTTTTTATTTTTTTTATTTCACTCACTCTCTCTCTCTCTCTCTCTCTCTCTCTCTCTCTCTCTTTCTCTCTCTCTCTGTCTCTGTCTGTCTGTCTGTCTGTCTGTCTGTCTATCTATCTATCTATCTATCTCTCTCTCTCTTTCGTTCTCCATATCGTTCTTTCTTTTTCCGCCTTTTTTATGACGATATTAATATTAAAGGAGAAGAGGGTGGAGGTTGAAGAGAAGGAGGAGGAAGAAAAAGAGATGGAATATGCGTACGGTCACACGTATAAACTCACACGATCGTAAACGTATCAGTAGAGGAAGTTTGTGGCAGTATGTTTCGACGTATACATTTATATACGTGTACATACACACACATATATATATACATATATATACATGTGAAGAGCGTCCACGTACGAGATTCTCCGGAGGGGTCTGTCACGCTTACAAATAGCTGACCTCGCTTCGTCGCTTCTATCAATGGCTCGCCGGTGTTATTTTTTTTTTCTTTTTTTTTTCTTCTTTTCTTTTTTTTCTTTTTTTTCTTTTTTAATGTTTCTCTTGCTTCTACATCCTCTTCCTATTTACCAGATCCCGTTGTAAAATAATCGTCACTTTTACATCTTAGCAGTTTTTTTTTTCTTTTTTTTTTTCACGATACTCTGTGATGAAGTGATATCTAATAATTTCTTGGAAAGTCTCTTTGATTTTTTGAGATCCAATCAGGAAAAATATATAATGCTTCTTTTATGTGCGTGTTTGTAATGAATATAAAAAGAGAAATTGTTGAGCTTACAATATGCTCTCGTAAATGTTTCGAGAAAAAATTTTCATCCTAACACATTCTACTCTGTACGAGTTTATCGTTAGTAGTTCGATCCGCCTCCGTTGACTCCCTTTTTTTTTCTTTTTTCTTTCTTTCTTTCTTTCTTTCTTTCTTTGACACCGCTGCGCTTTATCGCCGTTCGCTCGTGGAACGAACACGTTTGCTCAATAAACTTGAAGTTTTACGTAACGGTCCCGTGCACATTACTGTCCCGTTTCCATCTGGCAACGAGAGATAGGAAACGTACGGCAAAACGTTTCGTGTTTGTTCTTATTTCCTCGCTCAAGATAAACTTTTTTACCGATCGATGTGGATAAGGTAGAACACTGGTTTTAAACCTATCGAAGATAAGTTAGAACGCCTCGTTATCGACCGTAGCGAAGAAAGAAATTGTATGATATATTACCGACATCGGTCGGTAAAATCTATATCGAGTAAACAAGAGAAACAAAGAGAGAGAATATCAGTCGGTAAATTATCGTGCGAGTAAACACAGAATATCGATAAAGAAGAAATCATTAAATTTTCTCTCTCTCTTGATAAAATTGATAATATCGACACTACGTCGAAAACGATATTTACTACCATAACAAAATTCTTATAAATATTTTTATACGATGATCAATGGGAAATGACGTATCGATTCATAACATTTGCATTATAAGATATTTGCATATATAAAATCGTCGGTCTGATAACTATATATATATACACATATACAGTCATTCCATGATTCTCAAATCGTTAACATTTACGATCTTCCGACGGGAGTCGAAAACTCATCGATATGCCGACATTAATTAGATAAAAAAAAGCAGGGTTGGAGGGATGGAGGATGAGGGAATAGGGGAATGAGAGAATAGGGAGGGGTCAGTTCTTGGAAGGATTCGATATGAGATATCTCTCGTGCATGCCTTTGCTCGTAATAAGACTTTCGACATCATACTCGATACAAGGATGAAACACAGTGAACGTCGTTCAAGCTACGGGAGTCCTACGAAATAGGACTTCGATTCTTAACGTTGTTTTTGATCTAAGCAAAAGAAACAGAGAAAGAAAGAAAGAAAGAAAGAAAGACAGACAGACAGACAGACAGACAGACAGACAGACGTTCCTCGTCATCGTCATCGAATCTCAATGCTTTCTGGAAGGAAGTCGAAGACTCCTTAACTCCCTCACCCCACCCTCTCCCTCACCCTCCTTCTCCACCCCCACCCATCCTCTTTTAAAGTCTTCTCTTCATCTTTTTACTCCATGTTCGGAGAATCGCTGTAGGGGTCGTAAGGTCGAGCGGTATCTTTATCATGGCTCCGCATAACTGCCGTTGGTGTTATCAGTGCCGGTCCCCGATAACGCACGTGCAAAATAATATATGTCGACGGACGGACCCTCACACGCATACGCACGCGCAGACGCACACTAACACGGTTGAGTACTTTTACTTACGGTGAATCAAATACACACACACACACACACACACACACACACACACACACACATATATATGTGTGAGAGGAAAGATTATGACAGGGTATAAGAGGGGTGAAAAAAGTTTTAATAAAATTTCATGCACGGAAAAAGTTACGATCGTTCTTTGTATACTTGCTTTAATAATAATCGATGATTAATATTACTCTCTCTCTCTCTCTCTCTCTCTCTCTTTCTCTCTCACTCTCTTTCTTTCTCATTTTGGGTGGTTTACAAAAACAAGAAAAAAAGATAGTAGAGAAAAAAGGAAAGAAAAAAATTCTGTTTAGATAAAAGATTAGGAATTCGATCCTCTTCGTGGTGGACGATGACGATGCTCGATCGAAACGTCATCGTCGTCGTCGTCGTCGTCGTAGTCGTCGTCGTCGTCGTAGTAGTCGTTGAATCTTAGAGAAGGGGATCGACATCGAGAATGTCGAGAAGAAAAAAGTTTGAAACACGAGACGAGTTCTGAAGGAGCGGCCAGAAGCGTTCATCCCACAGGATTTACCCTCTCGAGATTTACTCTCTCTCTTTCTCTCTCTCTCTCTATATATATATATATATTTCACTCTTACTCTCGGTGGCTCTTGGAGACTCGTGATTAGAAAAGTATAGACGTTGCCCTTTGCAAGAGCTTGCCCGCAAGTTTCTTATAAAAAGTGACGAGGATGGTCGCGCGTGAAATTACATGAAAGAGTTACCCGCCGGCATTATTTCTATCAAAGAGAGCAAAGATTAAAACGAAAGAGAAATAGAAAAAAAAAGAAGAGAAAAGAAAACGTTAATAAAGATGTTCGAGAGAGAAAGAGAGAGAGAGAGAGAGAGATAACAATAACGAAAGAAATATTCGAACGAAATATATTAGTATATATAAAAAAAAGATATTTAAAAATTTCTTCAATGATCAAATGGTAATAAAGAAAAAAAGAATTATCAAGATCATTAATATATCATTCATCGATCAAATCATGATCGTATGCAAATAATAATAAAAAGAATTAATGGAACAAATTAATGGGAAAGAAAAGAAAAAATGAAAAAATATATATCTCCTTTAAGACCTACCCTATTTTATTTGATTTTATTCGATTTTAATAATTGTCATCCCCTTCAACGTTAATCTCGAATCTAACTCCTTTTTATTGTTATAACAAACATTCTACTGATTATTAATTATTACTATTCTCCTTTTTATTACTATAACGCGTCAAACTAATTAATAAATATATATTTACACATGTGTGTGTATCTGTGTAAAAAAAGAAAAAAAGAAAAGAAAAGAAAAGAAAAAAAAATTCGAGAAAGAAGAAAAAAATCTCAGATATTAGCGTTTATATTAGTCGCGTGGATATCTCACAGATATACTTTTTCAATTGTTGTTTTGTATAATACATCCTGCTGGCACGATGAAAACCTCCCAAGTAGATCTATCGATCGAGGATCGAGGATCGTTTAAATATCACTGATCATCGTTCCAAGCATTCCTCGTGCCGCTCTCAGAACGTTCTGCTACGCCTCTTCGTATGGTGTCCAGTCTGTCGGGACGATAATACGCGCGCCGTCACCTTGACGAGACTAAAATAAAAAAAAAAAAAAAGAAAAGAAAAGAAAAGAAAAAAAGAGAAGAAGAAGAAGAAGAAGAAGAAGTAGAAAAAGAAAAAAGAAAGACGAGGAAACGTCAAACGTCGGCTTTTTTTCGATGATATTCAACAGAGTTCGCACGTGTTTAATGTGGATAAGGAAGAAGAAAAAAAAAGGATTGGTGGAACGAAGAGAGCAACTTGAAAATTTCGTTTTCTTTTTCTTTTTTTCTTTTTCCTTTTTCTTCTTTTTCTTTTTCTTTTTATTTTTCTTTCACTTTCTCGTTCTGGAATTTTTAATTTTTTTTTTATATCTCTTTCTCTCTCTCTCTTTCTTTCTTTTCGTCTATCTCTCTTGGATTTTTTTGTACATTTTTTTTGCTCCTTTCCAAAAATTTAAAAACACGAGGAGAGACTATAGACATGATAGATCCTCGAAATTACGTACTTCGATGAGCAGCGATTATGGATGGAAAAAGAAAAATGTAATAAAAAGAGGGAACATAAAAAAAACGTGATCGACTAAGAGCAACGATTCCAAAGCGAAGATTTCAATTTTTATTTGCTCTTTTTCCTTTTTCGTTTGGTTCTAGAATTCTTTTTTCGTAATTCTTTTTTTATGTTTCTTAAAATTTAGAAACACGAAAGAAGGAGGACTAATGATGATCGATTCTCGAAATTCAGGATAATTAACAACGTTCGTGAGATTTTAATCGTTGACTGTAAGTTAAAAAAAAAAAAAAAGAAACTAAAGGAGGGAAAAAAGAGGGAGAAAGAAAAAATCTGTTGAACGAAAATTTGGAGAACTCGAACGTGTCATTTCTTTCTTCTTCTTCTTCTTGTTTTCTGGTTATCGTATCTTGTTCCTTTCTTTCGTAGAATATTTTTCGCACGTATTTCTTGAAATTTTATAAAGAAAATTGAAAGAACACCGACCGATTCTCGAAATTAGAAATATTCGACGTCTGGCACACGTCTACTTGTTATTTTAGGATCTTCACAGAAATTCGTCGTCCGATACATCTAACACACCGAAATAATAATAATAAGAAGAAGAAGAAGAAGAAGAAAAAGAAGAAGAAGAAAATGAAAAAAAAAGGACAAAAAAAAATTTCGTACCGATTGTAAGATTGCAAGAAAGAAAGAGAAAAAGAGAGATCTATTCTAAAAATAAAAAAACAAACGCGATAACAAAATAAATCAATTAAATAACAATAAAATTGAGACGAAGTCGTGATTGCTTCTGTTCTTTTTTAAATTTATAAAATTGAAAAAAAAGAACTTTTGAGTTACAAGTTTCTGTTTTTTTTTTCTTTTTCTTCTATTTAACAAAAATCGCAACGTTTCTAAAGGAATGATCGATAAACGAGTATTTTTATTTGAAAACAAAAAAGAAAAAAGAAATCATCGCCGAAGGATCTACGAGGATTTATTAATTCGTAAAATAATCAATTCGATGGAAACAACAACGACGACAACGACGAAGAGAAAGATAGATCATCGACAAGTTACAATACAACCTTTCATTCATCAGCAATTGTTAAGACGAAACTGGTTTTCACAATGATTTGACAGATAGATATGATTCTGAGATCATTGTGAAAGCTGATTTTGTTCGAAAGTCGACGAAAAACCGAAGACCGAAGAAAATTATCTGAAGAAATCGATCTACGAAAAGGGACTCCATCTTTCTCATATACGTACACGTACGTAAGTATGAATATTTTGAATGAAACAATTATAGTTTTAATTAAATACAATTAATCGATCGCATACGTTTGTTTCTTTATTTTCTTCTTCTTTTTTTCTTCTCTTTTTTTTCTTTTTACAAAATTATTGACAGAATAAAATTCAGATTTCCAATATGGACGCCATGATAGTTCGACGAAACTTTTACTTTTATAAATAAAACGATCTAATTATTATTGATCTCATCGATCACAGAATTTTGATAAATCAAAATGATTTTGATCGAACTTTTTTGCACGAGCTTACGCGCGTATATTTGTACGTTTATATATTTGTATGCATACGTATATTTTTTTCGTCAGCCATTTTCAGCTCACTGTCGCTATTAAAAAATGGCGGTCCGTTTTATTCGATTCATTTTCGTTTTCACTATGATCCATTAGCAATTAATATCAATCAGGATGAGCGTGAATCCCAAGTAGCTTCCCGTCTAACTTTCGACCCTTCCTCGTCGATCGTTTCCCCGGTGCAATTGTTGACAGATAAATATATTGGTGGTCGCACAAAGGACTCTCTGTTTTCGGCTCCCCACCTCTCTTCGTTCCCACCCTTCTTGTCTTTCGTCGTAGCACGCGCCATCAAAATGTGTATATATATATATATATATATATTTGTATATATGTATTTTTGTATGTATTTGTATATTCAGTTGTATGTGCATTCTGGTAAAAAGATGTACGACCAAGTTTTCGATTTAATATTAATTAATTAATTAATTTCGTTTCTTTATTCGATTTAAAAAATGTGCTTTTCATTCTTGAATTTATCGTATTTGATATAATTATTTTAGATATTTAAATGTTATCATTCAAAATTCTACATACTTAATTTTATATACAAACAGTGCTTGTAATCGTATATTCTTTACGTCTAAATGTGAAATGTAATTTGTAATAAAATTAATATTATTTAATTAATAACATTAATACATAAATTCTTACATGATTAATAATATTTGATAATAAATAATTACACTAATCCATGATAATTCTAATATATCAATGTATAAATTATCGAAATATTTTATTGTAACAAAATTGATATTATACGTAATCACACAAATAATATTTTATTATAAACAATAAAATCATAGTACACACACACACACACACACACACACATATATATATATATAAAATATTTAGAGTAACATAAAACAGCATCCAAGTTTGGTCCACGAGACCATCAGATAAGAATATTTTCTCAAAGAAACTCCAAGAGAAAGAGAAAGAGAATGACTGAGAAAATGAGAGAGAAAGAAAAACAGAGAAAGAGAAAGAGAGAAATACTAACGGGTGCTCGCCAATTAAGCATCTAGAGCGCGAACGAACGATGTACTTTTTTGTTGGAATTTCCGGTAGTGATTTATCAAACGGAAAGATGCTATCTGATGGACGGCTAACGGCAAGAAACGTCTCTTCTCTCAAGAAGAAGAAGAAGAAGAAGAAGAAGAAGAAGAAGAAGAAGAAGAGAGATTTCTCTTCGTTCGTTTCATATATTTCCAACGAGTAATACATATACACACATACAAACATATATACATATATATATATATACACATACTTATAATATAAAGAATCGAACGAGAACGTCATCAAGACGATCTATCTTCGATTAATCGAACGTCACTTTTTTTTTGCTATAATCTTTCTATTAATTTACATCGAAGGAATATGATTAATATATCGATTGGTAGCAATACTTTCGTGGATTTTTTTTGACACCTTGTATACGTACATGCATTTATGCATATGCATAATTTTCATTCAGTTTTATTCAATAAGTATCGTTTCTTATCCTTTCTTTCTTTTTTTTTTTCTGTTTTTTTTCGCGTACATACTTCTTTTTGTTCGTTCGTTCGATTATTTGTTTTGTTTTTCTGTTTTTTTTTTTTTTTTTATTACCGATAATTCGTACGATCGCAAATAATTTTCTTTCGTACGACGCTTGCTGTTGTTTATTTTTTTTTCTTTCTTTTTCTTCCTCTTCTTCTTACAGTATCAGATACTTAATTAATTTCTAATCTTCAATTACAAATAATGTTCTTGCAACGACGTTCGATATTAGTTCCCTTTTTTCTTTTCTATTAAATATTTAATAACAGTAGGTGCTATTAATTTTTTTATTTCGATCAAAAAGAATGTCTTGCAAATGACACGCTTTCGAGTAATTCGTGCGATTGAATGAGATCGATTAATATTAAAAAAAAAAAAAAAAAAAACGAAAGAGAGAGAAAGAGAGAGTAGTAAAGCGTACCTTTTCGGACACCATGTATACAGGCTTCGTTCACTCCTACGATTAATATCCTCAATTCTTTAAAAAAAAAAAAACAAAAAAATAAAAACAAAAAATAAAAAAGAAAGAAAGAAATAAATAAATAAAATAACAAATATCAAAAATCAAAAGCAACAATAATTTCCTATTAATTTTTAGAACACCTTATATATATATAGAAAAATGTGTAGAACTATCAAGTGTCAAACGAACCGAACTTGAGAAAAACGAAAGGGCTGCTGTTGGGTTGCTACTTTTGGCCCTTTTTCTTTCCATTCGATCTTCATCATCGTCCTCTACTTCTTCCTCTTCTTCTTCATCTGCTTCCTCTTCTTATTCTTGAAGGAACACTACTTGACGTGAGAATAAGAGAGAGAAAGAAAGAGAAAGGGAAAAAGAAAGAAAGAGTGTGAGAGAGAGAGAGAGAAAGAGACTAAGATTATATGAGAATGAGAACGAGAGAGAGAAAGAGAAAAAGAGACAGAAAATTTCGAAGATGATAGCCATGTATGTATATCGAGACACCAAACCTTTCGGAACCTTTCTCTTCCCTTTACTGGGATGGACACAGGCACTTGTTGCCCTTCCTCTTCATCCTCCTCTTTCTCTTCATCCTCCTCTTCCTGTTCCTCCACCTCTTCAAAAGTCTCTGACAGCTCAGAAACGAACGAAGTGTACCTCTCGAGTCTCCTTTATTTCTAAATCTGTTCGATCCTATTTTTCTCTCTTTTTCTTTTTGTCTTTTTTGTTCTTTTTTTTTCTTTTTTTTCTTTTGTTTTTCAATTTTTTTTTTTAAGCACATCCATCCTCGTAAAACTTACACAGGTACGTGGCGTCAATTAAATGAGTTTGAAGGGTTTAATCATTTTTAATAATTTAGTCTTGATTAAATTTTATTTTTATTTCGATGTTTTAATGCTTATGGTTTATATAGGTGTAATATGTAATTTATTTAAATGTTAATTATTATTTTATATAATGTATGTATGTATGTATGTATGTATGTTTGATTGAAATAATTTTGATATTAATGCTAATAATTTACTTTTTTATATTATTATTATTATTATTATTGTAACTGTATTTAATAAATACTATTAAAATTTATTTATTACACACACGCATATACTCATACGCACACACAAACATAAATTTTTATATTTTAATTATCATTAATGAATATATATATATATAATATAATATAAATATAACATAAATATAATATATATATATATATATATGTATGTGTGTGTGTGTGTGTGTAAAAATTTTGATAATCCAACGTAAAATAATTTTTTGGTGCAAAACTTTCTTTTTCCTTTTTATTTTATTTTTTTTTCTTTTTCTTTTTTCATTTTTCATATATCCTCCTCGTTCCATCCCCGATATGATTCGATCGAAGTCAGAATTATTGACGATAATAATTTATAGATAATTATTGATATTTATCGAATTTTATACTTATATTATACGATATAAATTGTTGTAAAATTAAGAGGGAAGTTATTTGTGTGTAGAACGAAAGAAGGAAATGGTCCATGACCGGATCAAAAACAGCTGCGAGGCAGGTGGTCCTGGCGGCACGTTTGCAATCGTCAACGTGGAAAAGATCCGTACTTTTATTATTTTTTGTCTTCTCGCCTTGGGTGTGAGTATAGGTAACAATAATATAATGTGTTGGTTAACATTTATACGATCGTTAGAAGAGCTAAATCGTAGTGACAAAAATGATTTTTATTTATTTTCTTTTCTTTGCTTTTTCTATTTTTTTTTTTCTTTCCTCTTTAATCATCATTTATAAAAATCGGAAATGTATAATCCGTGTGTAATCTAATTTTTAATAACTAAAATTGTTATTATTATTATTATTATTATTGTTATTAAATAATGATTTTCGTGTAGAAAAAGAATTTGTGAATTTTTGGTATTTCAATTGTGGTAATTTTTTTTTATAGATATTATAACTCTCTCTCTCTCTCTCTCTCTCTCTCTCTCTCTCTCTCTCTCGTACGAAAATTAACAACAATAACAAAATTATGATAAAACATAAAAAAAGAAATAAAAAGAAAGAAAAGAAAAAGAAAAAAAGAAAATATGTTTGCTCATTACCCTACGCGATTAATTCGAATTGTATCCTCTTCATAAAGGGAATATAAATTTTGTATACGTTGGTTCGGAGAGAGAGAGAGAGAGAGAGAGAGAGAGAGAGAAAATAAAAAAAAATAAGAAAAAAGAATCGTAACGCCATTGGTCAAAAATTCATTGGCAAATTGGAGAAGAAAATGATATACGATCCATATCGTGTTACGTTTAACAAACGATCAACACGCGACGGGCTCGAAAGTGTTGCGTTATACATATATCGAAGTAAGTCGAAACGCGTTTACTATATAGAACGAAAGTGAACATAGAGAGTTAAATTTTATAGTTCTGTTTCTTTTTGTGTGTGTATATGTGAAAGAGAGAGAATGTATGTGTGTCGTTTTCGTAAAACTATTATTTTGACAAGCGAATCAAGAAATTTATCGTCGACGATGATGGAGGTGTAAAAGAGAGAGAAAGAATTAGAGAATTAGAGAAAGAGAAAGAGAAAGGAACAAAATTTTTGTGTGGCACATTTTTTTCTTTACCCGTTTAAACTGACCGTAGATGTTTTGAGCTATTAGACGAAACAAGAAAGGGAACATGGTTTTTTACGAGCGTTCGATTTCGAGAACGTGCCGTAAAAATCGATCTCGATAAAGAAAAGTTTACGATGATGATAACAATAGATTTAATAATAATAATAATATGAAGAAGAAGAGGAAGAAGAATTTTTGTGAATAATTTAGAACGTATAGAGAATTATATTGTTATCATTAGTGATTTTATTGTTTTTAAAACGTATATTAAAATTATTGTTAATAATTGATAGTATTTTGTCTTTATTGTTAATCGTTCACGCGTTTAGAACGTAATGTAAAGAATTTCTTTTGCGATCAATAATTTTCGTCTTTGGAATTGTTACTTCGTTATTAATAAATTTTGTTCGTTTGTTTTTCTTTTTTTTTTTTTTTTCTTAACTTTTAATTTATTCAAACTTTCGAATTTTATTTGAGAATATTTATTTGGAAGGGACGTAAAATTCTTTTTATTAACGTTATTATTATTTTTTAATTAAGTGTTATATGGTATTCTTTTCTTCTCTCTCGTTTTTTTTTTTTTTTTTTTTTATTATTTTTTATTTGTATTTTCTTCTTTTTTTCGTTAAATATCCTTTTAAAAAATATTAAAGAATATTTCTTATCATTATTAATTTTTTCCTCGTTTCCAAGATAATTATCTTTTAGACGGAATGAAATAAACGGTTAAGAAAATTCTTAAAATAAAGATTGAATTAATCATTGGAAGATATCTTATTTAAAATGCAAGAGAGAAGTCTTGAATAATATTAATCGTATTCAATCGATGGAATTTTCACGAACACGACGTAAAAATAAAATATCGATACGTAGAATAAAACTCATATATCATGGATGATCATAGAGGAGGATCGTTAGCGTTAGCTCGTTAAAATGAACAAAGCTTTGGAGATATTGTATGTGTGTGTGTGTTTGTGCATACGTGCGTATGAGTATGCGTATATATGTATATATATATATATATATATATATATATATATATATATATATATACATATATATTTAACCGATTGCTTCAGTTCAATTAAATTGCAAAATTATAAAAACATCGATAAGAGAAAATAAAAAATAAATTAATACGTTATCTACGTCACAGTGTGAGTGTTGTTACGTTCGACGATGAGAAAAGAAAAAATAAATAAATAAATAAATAAACAAACAAATAAACAAGAAAAATAATTTACAAGCGATCGCGAAGTTAATTTTTCCCCCTTTTTTTTCCGTTCTTAAGAATTTTCCGAACGACACGAGCGCATAAAAAAAAAAAATGAAAAAAGAAATAAATTCATTGGTTAATATCCTTTTCTCTAAGGATCGTTAACAAACCACATATGAGAGGGTAGGATGGTTAGATCGTAATCGGTGAGACCGTAACGAGTCGTGTGTGTTTATAAAAAAAATTTTCCACGAAGGGCTAATAAAAGTCGTGGTTGCTGCGGTGTGCTGTGTCCCTCGTAAAATTCATTATCTGAAATAAAAAGAAAGAAAGGGAGAAAAGAAGAGGGTGGAATGAAAAGAGCCAAAAGAAAAAAAGAAGAAGAAGAAGAGAAAAGAGAGAAAGAAAAACAGAGTGAAAAAGAAAAAAGAAATTAATCGCGAAAATAAAATGAAAAAGAAATTTTTTTACTTACTAAGTACTTGCTTGCTTGCTTGCTTGCTTTACCTGAAGGCGTAGATTAAAAAAAAAAAAAGGAGAAATAAAGAACGAAGAAAAAATTGAGTTGAGTGAAATTATAAGTTAAATTTAAGAAGGAAATTAAAGAAGTTACGAATTAAATTGTAATTGTACTTAATTTTCTTCTTTTAATCTATGTTTTTTTTTTAATTAATTTTCATATTTTTTAATTTAATTTTTCTCACTCTCTCTCTCTCTCTCTCTCTTTCTCTCTCTTTTTCTTTCTTTTTCTTTCTTCCTTTACGAGCGCAGGAAACTCGTAAGAATTTTAAGCGACCTCGTAAAAACCGTCCCTCGAACTCATGCTTTTCTCGAAAACTCGTAAATCCTTGGAGAACGTGCGAACACTTGTAAGTTAACACGAACTCAATTACCATATCGTATTATAATCCTATCTTTTGTTGTTCTTTCTTTTTTCATATAAAAATTATAAACAAAGAAACGCTAATATTCCAATCGACTAAATCAAATTAAATCTCGCAACGAAAATACTCGTCGAGTAAAATAATTACTTTTACTATCGAAATTCGATTAAGCCACGGTAAATAATTATCTCACGATTGTTAATCAATAATCATATAAATCTTATCATCGAAGAAAAAAGAAAAGAAAAGAAAAGAAAAACAAAAACAAAAACGAAATATATTTCTCCCTTAATCAATCCTTGTTTCTTTTAATTCTTTGTCCTTCGACGAAAGGATTATTAATAATAATTGATCCAATTGTACCCCATGCTTGAGTATCATCATCATTATCATCATTATCAACAATTATCCTATTAAACGAAATCGAATTATTATCACCAACAACAATACCCTACAAATAAATAATACATCAAACCACACAACTCATAATATCAACACATAGACACGTCTCATAAAAATTAAAAAAAAAAGAAGAAAAAAGAAAAGAAAAGAAACAAAACAATTAAACAAGAAAAGGTAGAGAAAGAAAAGCAAAGGAAAAGAAAGAAAAGGAAAAAAGAGAACAGTGCTCTTCGTAAATTAAAATCAAAATAAAAATGAATTAATATAATAAATAATAACGTATCAATGATCAGATATATCGAGAATACTCATCCAATAGTAGATAACCAATCCGCCATTGCGCTGCACGTGCACCATGGACGACACAAAGTAGTAAACCTTGTTTCTCCCTCTCTCCTTCTTTCCCACCCCTCTCTCTCTCTCTCTCTCTCACACACACACACACATCATCTTCATCTTCATCTTCATTCCGGTGTACGCGGATGTGCGCACCATCGCACACGCGATTCGCTCAAGTTGTCGGAGAGCTTCGAGGTCCAGCCATTTTTCTCTCTCTCTCTTTCTTTCTTTCTCATTCTATCTATCTATCTATCTATCTCTCTTTCTCAAACACGTATACGTACACACAAATAAATAAATACGTAGATACATTCATACGATTAAACATACATACATATCTACGTATACACGTATACGTATAAATACATACATATATGCAATCTTTCTCTCCTTCTCTCTTCCTCATCACGGGTCGAGCTTTTATCAAGTCCGAATCGCCGCTGGACGGCCACATGTGTATCCAGTAAAAAGTCCCGCCTTTAAGAGTTTACTCTCTTCTTCTTCTTCTTCTTCTTCTTCTCTCTCTCTCTCTCTCTTTTTCTTTCTTTTTCTCTGCTCTCGCGAGAGAGGAACTTAAAGGCTGGAACGCGCGACCGCACGCGGGTGGTCACTCGAGAAAATTTATGGCCTACACAACCAACGATGGAATTCATGATCGAACACGGAAGAACTTTCTCTCTCTCTCTCTCTCTCTCTCTCTTTTTCTCTCTCTCTCTCTTTCTCTCTGTTTCTTTCTCTCTTTCACACACATATATATATATACACGAATATACACGGGCGCGCTCATCTGCCATTTTTAATCGTATATCGTAAACTTACGTAAGAAACGTTTGTACTTTCAATCGTATTCGGAACTACTTACTTAAGTGTGTATATATTTATATATAAACTTTTCTTTTTTCTTTTTTTTTTTTTAATTTTTTTCAATTTTTTCTTGATTGTAAAAGTCACTTAAAATTCATTCAAACGATAGATCGAGGAAGAAAAGGGATAGAAAATTTTCCAACGTTTACGTCCGTAGAAGTATTACTGGTCGTGTGCTCTTGCAACATGACCCCGAAACGTGACCTCTCTCTATCTAAAGACAATGCGACCGGAGTGATGATAATTTTTTTTCTTTTTCTTTTTTTCTCTTTTCTGTTTTCCTTCTCTCTCTCTCTCTCTCTCTCTCTCTCTCTCTCTCAGTTATTTTGTTTTCTTTTTTTTTTTTAACTCGTCTCACTCGTCGCGTTTTCTTCTCTTCTCTTATAATTTTTCATCGGTTGGTTCAATAACGGAAACGCAGGGATAATAAAATACTATATCGTTGCGTTAGTTATTAGAGATAGATAAAATTTGATCTGAATTACCGGAACGAATCTTAAGATTTCTGTCTTATCGTTTCTTTTTCCTTTTTTTTTTCTTTTCTTCTTATTTTTTGTATCTTTTCGCTTTCTCTCTCTTTCCCTCAAAAAGTAGTCCAGGTTTTGTATATACGTGTATATATATTTTTCTTTTTTTAAAATCGAAGATATTGGCTTTATCTTTTATTCTCTCTCTTTTTATTTTTTTACTGTTTTATTTATTTATTTATTTCTATCTTTATTTCTTTTCTCGATTTTTCTTTAGATTCGATCGAGAGTAAGTTTAACATACTTTGCGTTTTATTGTTGGATGAACAACAATGCAGAGTTATAAATTATAATAATAGCCGAGGACATTGTAATCAAAGCTGCAATTAGTCACAGTCGGCACTGGCCGACCTGTTATATATAAAAAGAGAAAAAGAAAAAGAGAAAGAGAGAAAGAGAGAGAGAGAGAGAGAGAGAGAGAGAGAGAGAGGGTCCAGCTTATTGTGTTCGAGTATTATCGAAGAAGTTTATCATTTAGACTTCCGATAGAAACTTTACTCAATTTTACTTACATTCTTGATTTCTCCTTGTTCATTGTTATTACAAATCTTGGAATGTTTGTAAACGGTTAAATGTATGTACATGACGTACATATATTCGAAGATCGATTTTTGTCGATGAAATTTATAAAAAATCCTTTCATTATCATTTGATTTCTATCGTTGATTCGTTAACACAAAATTAAAAAAAGATTTAATGAAATTATAATTTTTTATTAGATTTGAGTACATAGGTAAATGTATAATCAATATTCTTTTATTTAAAAATCATATGTACAAATTCATATTAATTTTTTTATATTTTGATTATCATACTGTGGGATTCGATGATCGATTTCGATCGAAATTTTATCAAAATTATTCGATGAATCTAATTGATCTATTTAATGATATCAAATTATAGTCACGAAGTAAATTTTATTTTTATGGAATTTATATTTTTACAGAATGGAAAAATGAGAGTAATATTTTTTAACTTATAAATAATATATATATATATATATATATATATATATATATAATGTTGTTGGAAACTCTATCTACTATATACTTAGAAATATAATAAAAAAGGGTTAAGGTTCAATTCAGCGATCACAAAAGGAACTTCGAACTATTCGAAGGACTTGATTACAAGGGACGAGAACAAGAACCGAGTCAATAGGGCCACGTGTCCGAATCAGTTCTCGTGTTTCGAAAATGCTTCTTGAAAAAGGATTTCAAAGTGTTATATGTGTATATATATTTACTATTCTATGTATCAAACTAAGCGAGAAAATATGAGTAGAAATAAAAAAAAACTTATTTTAGAATTTTATAATATTTTATAATATTATAATATAATTTATTTATTACAATTAAAGATTTTATATATATATATATATAAGATATACTATAATCAATTTTTCAGATTATACATATAATATATAATTTATAATAATTATAAAACCGATGAAAAATTATCGAACACGCGTTATAAAAATTCTCAAAATTTTTTCTATTATAATCTATTAGACAATTTATTTATAAACAATTGTTATCTCATTGTCGATGTTTCCCTTTCCTCTTTTTTTCTTTTTTGCAAATTTCTCGATAAGGATTAACTTCTTTTAGCATTGCTGGTACTTACGAAGAGTACATATGGTACTCTAGTACTTTGATACTCGTGGATATTCGTTCTTTGTCAATCTTTTACCAGTCGAGAGTCACTCGCTCGTCAAAAAGAGAAAGACAGAGAGAGAGATAGAGAGAAAGAGAAAGAAATAATGTGTGTGTGTATGTGTATGAGAGAGAGAGAGAGAGAGAGAGAGAGAGAGAGAGAGAGAGAGAGAGAGAGAGAGAGAGAGAGAGTGCTTGAGATAGTGCAGAAGGCCTAGTCCTTTACATTCTCTTCCCTTTCATCTTTCGACCCTTCTTCGAGACGGTTTAATATCTAACAATTTTTATATATATAAATATATATAACACAACATAGACACATCGATTTTAAAATATTAATTATATATTCGTAAAATTATAAACGTATGAAAGAGTCAGCAATCTTTTTTATTAATACAAATATGACATTCGATTTCTTTTCTATAATGTCTTTAATGATAAAATATAAATCAATTAAAAAGAATTGTTTAATAAAAATATTCTAAAATAAATGATACGTAAAAGTTGTTATATCTTTTAAGTAATTCTGCTGTCGATAAAAATATAAAATTCAATTTTACTTTTAATATCAATATTTTTATATTTCCCATCTCTCTCTCTCTCTCTCTCTCTCTCTTTGTCTAACTAATACAAAAACAAGTCAATCACATTTGTAATATCTCCAAGTTAATCAGAACGAAAACCAAATACGATGAAGTGTAGAAAAAAAAGAACAGAAAAAAAGAAGAAGAGAGAGAGAGAGAGAAAAAGCGAAAGAAAAGCTGATGAACAGATAAACGAAAAATAAATAGATAAAAAAAAAAACATAAAGACAGAAATAGCGAAAGAAAAATAAAAATAAAAACAAAAAAAAAAGAAGAAGAAGAGGAAGAAGAAGAAAGGAAAAGAAAGATAAAAAAAAACAGAAACAAAGAAAGAGAATAAGAAAGGAGACGAAAAAAATCGGAAGAAAAGCGGATAAGAAAGATAAGCGAAAAATAAATAGATAAAAGAGAAAGGACAGAGAGACGAAGAAGGAGAGAGAGAAAAAAAAGAATAGAAAGAAAAGTACGAAGGAAAGAATGAAAGAAAGAGAGAAAGAAAAAGGAATTAACAAAAACAAAACAAAAAAAAGTAAAAATAAAAATGAAAGGGCGTCTCTGAGGCGGCGTCTCGTGGTCGTATCTGCGATCGGCTTGTACGAGACGTTAAAGAAAGACGAAGAAGACGAAGAAGACGAAGAAGAAGAAGAAGAAGAAGAAGAAGAAGATGACGACGACGACGACGACGAAGAAGAAGAAGAAGAAGAAGAAGAAGAAGAAGGATCGACCGACGAGGACGAGGACGACTATGTCGGCGTAAGCAAATTCAACGGATAAAGCGTACAAAACAAAATCGGACGGACTTTCCAAGAAGTAGCCATTACTGAAAGAGAGAGAGAGAGAGAGAGAGAGAGAGAGAGAGAGAGAGAGAGACTCCTATCGCAAATCGTTTCTCTGGCAAATGCCAATTATCTTTGAGCTTGGCGCTGGTAATTAAGACCGAATATGCCGATTTCATTTCAGAATGAGAAACGGACGGCGTGAAGGATAAAAAAGATGGCGAAGGAGAAGGGAAATGGAGGGGATGATGGAGGATGAAGAAATCGTTCTTTAATGAAATTGATTCGATCGTTTCAAGCTTAGTTCGCTTATTTGTTATTCTTTTTCTTTTTTTTTTGTGGGAGGGTTTTTTATTTATTTGTTCGTGTATTTTCTTTTTTTTTTCTTTTTTTGTTATTAGTCGAATTCGATTATTCTACTGTATGTTCTTATTAGCATTCTTCTTCTTCTTCTTCTTCTTTCTTTTTTGTTTTTTGTTTTTTGTTTTTTGTTTTGTTTTTTTTTTTTTTAATCTAATTTATCACGCTGGTCGATGAAAGAAGAAAGAAAAGAAAAAAAAGAAAGATTGCGAAGAAAACAATCGTATAAACTAAACGAAGCGATCGTATTTCTTTAACAAGATTAATTTCACTTCGCGTTTCATTAAATCTCTTTAATTCTCTTTACTTTTTCATTTATTTATCGTCATATTATTCATATGATAAGTTAAAAGGAAAAAGGAAAAGGGAAAAATGTGAAAAGAAATAACAAGAGCACGAAGGAGAAATTGATTCGATCGATTCATTACTTTGCATTTTTTCTGCAATTTATCGTATTGTTCGATAAAAAAAATGAGAAAGGGAGGGAAAGACAAAATAAAAGATTATCTTTAATTTCTTTATTTTTTTCTTCTTTCTCTTTCTTTTTCTTTTTCTTTTTTTTTTTTGCATTCTCTACTGTATTCTTACGAAAATTAGTCGAAAAATTAGGACAAGAAAGATAAAAGAAAAATGGAGTCACCGTATCGATTCTATTATAAACTTTCATAAATAATCAAATAACGTTTCATTGGATAAATTTATATAGAAATTTTGTATACCTATATATATATATATATATATATATATATATATATATATATACACACACATATATGTGTATACATATATGTATATCGATCGAAAAAAAATGGATAAACGGATAAACGGAAAATTATCAAGACGAAGTCGCGTATTACGTTCCTACACTTCATGGGATTTAACCGAGGGTGTTACGAAGGTATCCCTGATAAAAAAAAGCGAAAAAGAGAGAAAGAGAGAGAGAGAGAGAGAGAGAGAGAGAGAGAGAGAGAGAGAGTGTGTGTATCGATATTTATGTACCTAGCTGCGGGCACGCGATTATCTCCTATTTATCGCGTAATTACCATGGTAACGCGACGATAAAAGGACTATTCTTATTTGACTTTGACTATTGGACGAGACATACATATATATGTATGTATGTATGTATGTATGTATGTATATATGTATATACTATACCGAAACGCGTCAACCCTCTTCTTCGTAAGTAACTAAGTGAGTAAATTCTATGGGTATTCGAGTGATCCGAGTTTCACACGTGCCATGACAACCCTTTTAATAAATATTATTTATCTGAATAGATTACACAAAAAAAAAGATTCAAAGGAAAATCGTATCAAGAAAAAAAAAACTATCGATATAAAAAGAATTCGTGCCGATGAATATTAACGAAAATAAAAGAAAAGAAAAAGAGAAGGATAGACATTGTTCGTCGTATAGAAAAAATAAATAAATGATCAAATAATTAAATAAATAAAAATATGGATGAATGTTGACGAAAGAGAAATCTCTGGAATTAGAATTTTAATTGATCGAGAATAAACGATCACGTTGGTCGATGATCGATATTAGCGAAAATAAAAAGAAAAAGAAAAAAGGGAAATAAAGAATGGAAAAAGATCGAGGAGAAGAAGTTATCGAGAAGAAAGATCGATTATGCTCGTCGATGATCGATATTAACGAAGATATGGAAGAAATAATAATGAAAAAAACAAAAAAAAAGAATAAAAATATGGAGTATATTATTTTAACGATCACGAAAGAGACGGGTCAAACGGAGGATCATATACGGCTCGTTTCAAACCGAAGCAATTTTCTTTTTCTCCTTCTTTTTTTTTTTTCTTCTTTTTCTTTTTCTTTCTTTCTTTTTATTCAACTAATTAGCGCGATAATCGTTCGTGTAAAGATATCATAATAAGCCGTTTAAGATAAGCCGTCAGCGGTACGATTCGTACGATTTATGTTCGTTGCTTTTCAGAATCGTAATATTATGTACGTATATGTCGTTGTGTATAAACGGTTTCATGATTCTTAGAGGATCATCTCTTTAAAATTGTTATTTTATATAAATATATGTGTATATATATATATATATTAAATATTATTATATACATTAAATGTATGTAAATTATATTATGTATGTATATAAATTAATATGAATGGAATGATAAAATGTATGTAAATAAATATAACAAATTATTATTATTATTATTATTATTATTATTTATTAATTTCTATTTTTCTGCAACTTTTATTTTTTCTTCAATTTCTTTTTATCAATATAAATTTTTCGTATCGAAATGAATCGATACAGAACCGACGAATCTAATGCGTTGGACGATTTGAAAAAAAGAAAAAAGAAGAAATGGAAATAAAAGCAAATAAAAGAAAAAAAAAGTAAGAAAAAGAAGAAGATAAATAAAAGAGCGGACGATAAAAGTACACAGTATTTTCGGACGAGACAGCTGTAGTTTATAACTCTTTGTTACCTTTAGATTTTTCGGACCCTTATAGAGAGAGAGACCCTGAATGACCGAACTGTCGAAAATTTTATCGACCCTCTCTTCTCTCTCTCTCTTTTTCTATACATATATATATATATATATATATATATATATATATATATGCATATATATATGCATATATATATATATCTTTTTCTCTCAAGCACAAATATTTACATTACATACACGATCTACGTGTCAATGTACTCTCTCCTAGATTCGAGTGTGACCAAATATAAAATGAAATAAAAAAAAAAAAAAAGAGAGAAGGAGAGAGAAAAGAAAGAAAGAAAAAAAAAGTTATACCGATTACATGATTATATACGTAGATGTATGTATATCGCATTTATTTTTTTAATATACTTCTTCTTTACATATTATATTTTAATATATTATAGCATTACTATATATATATATATATATATGAATATGTATATATGTATGTATATATATATATCAAATAAAATCAAACATTATAATAATTACATTCTCAATCGTTGAAATCATCTTCAATCTTCTTTCATTGTCGATGATCTAGGGATCGATATTAAAAAAGAAAAAATGAAAAAGAAAATAAAAAATGAAAAAGAGTGATATGAAAAGGTGTTAGATATATCTTAGAATAAGAAATATTTTTACGTTGAATAGAGGATAGATATAATATGAAAGACGCGCGAGGAAATAAGATAAGATTCGAAGTAAGAAAGGAAGTATGAGGAGATAAACGAAATCAATGTAACGTTTGACGTTCAAGATGAAACGACGACAATAATGGCGGAAGAAGAAACAGGAAGTGGATCGTACGTCTGACAAGCAACTTATAATATTTAATATATACACACACACACACACACACACACATATATATATATATTTTTGTTCTCGATTCTCTATCATCTATCAATCAGTTATTTGCGCGAGCGCCATAGAAATCATCTGAAGTTCTTTGTTCCATGACTGAATGTTAATAGATATGGGTCATTAATTGTAATTGAAAATATATGTATCCATATGTGTGTGTATATATGTGTATATATATATCTCTACTAAATCTCTAATACGTTTACTTCCTGTTATTACATCAATGATCAGACATGTACGTAATAATCGTTAGACTCTATATGAAGGAGAAAAAAAAATGAAAGAAAAAAGAACAGAAATAGTTTGTATAATTTTTTATCAGAAAAAAATATCCTATGAAAATTAATTAATCGGCGATCTCTTTCGACGAACGAGATCTAATTCGTTCTAATCGTTTATACGTGCTTCTACGGATTCTTTTTTTTTTTCTTCTTTCTTTTTTTTTTTTTCTTGATTTACTTAACAATCGCGATTAAACGAATGAGGGGAGAAAAATGATAAAATTGTGAAAGAGTGAAGGATTAGAAAAAAAGCTTTTTTATCGGTCGAAAATGAGAGAAAAAGAAAAAAGAAAAGAAATGTTATGAGAATTAATTCTCGTTTAATTAATGCGATCATAAATATTATTTCTTTGACAATGAACATACTCTCCTTGTAGATCTCGTCGATCTAATTACATATATATATATATATATATATATATATATATACTCGAACATTTTTTTTAATTAACGTAATAATTCTGATTAAGTAAAACGAAAGAAGAAGGGAAAAAAAAAGAAAGAAAAGAATTCGAAAATTTGTTAGAACAGTTATCGGACGAACGTAGAAGGAGGAAAAGAGAAAAAAAAGAAAAGAATTAATTAGAACGATCGTAAAAATTATTTCTTGGACGATAAACGTGGACAATCTCTTCTCATAGATCTCTTCGTCGATCTGATCTAATTACTCTTACGTCTTTGCATGATTTTTATTTAAAAAAGAGAAAAAAGAAAAAGAAAAAAAAAGAGAGAGAAAAAGATGAAGTAAAATTAAAACGAAATAAAATAAAATAAAATAAAATAAAATAAAATAAATAATAAAATGAATGGCTGGAGAACAAAAAAAGAAGTGATAGGAATTACGACGTGATAGAATTGTATGTAATTAAAATAGATAAAAAGAGAGACTCTCTCTCTCTCTCTCTCTCTCTCTCTTTCTCTCTCTCTCTCTCTTTCTTTCTCTTTCTCTTTCTTTCTTACACTTCGAGTACCGATGGATTTCAATGGATGTTATTGTGCATTTGGGCGAACGATTGTTTCTCGGGTCAAGAGATTTCTCTCGATCTCGATCTTGCCTTCGTCGAAATTCGTGGGGGTCAAAAGTGTCATAACACAGGAAGAACTTAAATTCTCTCTCTCTCTCTCTCTCTCTCTCTCTCTCTCTCTCTCTCTCTCTCTCATTCACAATTCTCTTTCTTACATACAGGAACCGGACGTTATTTCTTCCATTTTTTTTTTCACATAACTTTCTTAGAAATCTCGGACATAGGTTTTCGATGATTGACAACGAGATGAGAATGATGGAAAAAGAGAGAAAGAGAGAGAGAGAGACAAAGATAAAAATAAAACGATCAAGAAACGTTGTTGAGAGAAGGACAGAGAGATACATATTTTTACTCGACTCGATAAGGAAAAAATTAAGCTGTCGTTCGTCGACGAAAATGTCGTAAACCATATGTCGACGTCTTCGTTGCAGAGTCCTCGCTGACGTAAGTATAACGTAACATTTTTAACTCACCCCCTCTCTCCCCTCGACCACCCTCAATTCACCCTTCGATTACACTTCTTTCACTTTCTCTGTCTCTGTCTCTCTTTCTCTCTCTGTTTCTTTCTCTTTCTGTCTTTCTTTTTCTCTCTTTTCTCTGTTTTTTTTTTTTTATATCACACATACACACATAGGCACGCATATACGTATGTTTATGTATAGGTCTGTTTCATTCGATCACGTTCTTTTTTTTTTTTTTTTTTTTTTTTTTAAAGAAAAACAAATTCGATATTAATATCACAAGGAAATAAAAAATGTGAGATCCATTTCTTTGACATCACGTGCGAGTAATTACATATAAGTTGAACGAAAAGTAATTAATCGATTTGTCACTTACAATCGTTTTAAAAGTGATTTCTATTCTTTTTTTTTTTTTTTAGTATTCTTTTTCTTTCTTTCTTTCTTCTTTTGTTACTTTTCCTTCAAATCGTTGGCTGAATTATTAGAGTCTCGATATTTTTTGTCAATTTTGTATATATTTATATATCTATATAAAAGTATATAAATATGTATATATACATATATGTCTGTCTCTTTCAATCATTTCATATTTTATCACAAATAGAATCAAATGCGACATTCGATTTCTTAACAACGAAAGAAAACAAAACAGAGAAAAACGAATAAAAAATAAGTAAAATCTTAAGTACTTATGTGATACATTTATTACTTTGTATACATTTTTAATTTGTCTTATTTTATATATTTTTTTATATATCTCATACATTTTTATTATTTTACATTATACATTTTATATATTATTTCATATTGTTTTTTTTTAAATCAAAAAGAAAGAAAAAGAGGAAGAAAAGGAAAAGAATAAATTCGAACCCTTAATTCTAGAAAAGAATAAGAGAGAGAGAGAGAGAGAACGAAAAAAAAAATAAGAGAAAAGAAAAAATGAAAAAATGCAAAATATATCGTCGGATTACGGAATAGTCCGGCCAATTAGCAGTCACGTTCGAACAACGAGCACCATTCATGCGTAAGTTTCCATAAAGATAGTAATTTGGCTTATTACTCGAGATAAATGAAAAGAAGAAGAAGAAGAAGAAGAAGATGGGAAAAAAAAAGAAAAAAAAGAGAAATAGAAAAAGGAAAAAGAAATAAGAAAGAAAAAAATATCTTAATTATTTCTACGAAAATGCGAGAGAGAGAGAGAGAGAGAGAGAGAGAAACGTTACATGTATTAGAGATGAATTTTGTATCAATTAGAAAGACGTTATTATCGTGATTAAATCATGATAATTACGTCAGCCAGATCTAATTAAGAAGAATATGACTGGATAACGACGACGTGAATATTTTCTATTTTCTCTATTTTTGTTCTTTCTTTTATTTTGTCCTTTCCCTCTTCAAAAATGTCTACGTACGTCCATAATAGACATCATCGTACCATTGCCGATTAACTTCCTTCATTTCTTTTTTTTTTTTTTAATCTTCTTTTATACCAAATTTAAAAACGAACGATTAATAAATATAATATATCGGCGTGGACTTTAATTCATTTCTTTTTTCATTTTTTTCGAAGTTGAAAATAAATGATTAAAAATAACGACGAACGAAACCGTCGTTCGGTATTATTAATAAGAAAATTAAAAAAGAAATCATTTTTTTTTTTTTTTTTTTCTATATGCACGCATGTATATGTATGTATGTGTATACGTGTATATAGAAAGAACGTTCATTCGTACACGTGCATCTACTAGAAAAAGAGAGAGAGAGAGAGAGAAAGAGAGAGAACGAAAAAGAGTTAGGGAATGAGAGTGAGAGAGTAAGAGCTTGAGTAAGTGTATGAGTGACAGAGAGAAATAGAGAGAAAGAGAGAGAGAGAGAGAGAGTGACAGAGAAAACACATATACATACATACGTGGGACCCTCCTCTCTTTTTAATCTCGAGACGCGGATAAGTGGCATAAAAGTCGCGACATTCCCACGTTCCTTGTTGGACGGATTTCGATAAGCCTGTTTGCCCTTCGAAGCACGGAATGGTCCATTGCTTGCTACACTCTCAGACCATTAGGAAAAAGAAAGAGAGAGAAAGAGAGAGAGAGAGAGAGAGAGAGAGAGAGAGTGCAAAAAGAAAACAAAAAAGAGAAAGGAAGAAAGAAAAAAATAATTCGCTGATATTCGAAGCAGGTTTTCTTTCTTTCTTTCTTTATTTATTTATTTATTTTTTTTTTTAATTTTTTAGTTTCTTCTTTAGTTCTTTTTTATATTTTTTTTTGATACGTCTTGCTCGAAATTTCAATTTTTAGAGGATGGATGGAGGGATTAGATTTTGTGATTTCTTAAGACTCAACTCTCTCCTCTCGACCCTCGCTCACAAAAAAAAAAGAAGGATTCTATTATTTTTTTAGTTTTTGTCATTTTATTTTTCGTTCAACTCGCTTTCTTTGGGTTTTCGTTACTTTTTTTTTTCGTGCGACTTTGATTTATGTTTTTCAATATTCGCGTAATATCGAACGTGAAACAACGTGGACTTTGCTAAGTGAAAAGAAAAAGGAAAGAAAAAAGAGAAAAAGAAAATTGACAAAGAGAGAGAGAGAGAGAGAGAGAGAAGAGAGTAGCAAAGTACGCTAATACTTTTATTTCGTTTCATTTTAATTCATATTGTTCATTGATCTACTTATTTATTTCTTTTCTTTTTCTTTTCTTTTTCTTTTCTCCTTCGTTACTACATTCTTTTCGAATACGTAATATTAATTTTATTTTCACACGTCGAAGGATCGAAAAAATAAATCGATAGGATAACATTTGATATATAGATCCTCGTGATATAGATCATCGTATATCCTTCTTTATTCTTACGAACTAACACATACAATTCTTATAAATTACAAATCTTTTTTTCTGTTTTCTTTTTTTTTTTTTCTTTTCTTTATTAGTTCGTCTCTGTCTATGTTTGTGTATTGCTCTCTCTTTTTCTCTTTCTCTCTCTCTCTCTTTTTATCTATTTATCATTTCGTCTTTTTCTATCTATGTATATAGTTTTACAAGTTAGTTCAAATATAATAAAATAATATTTATATAAAATATAATAAAGAGAGAGATAGGGGGAGAGAGAAAGAGAGAGAGTGAGAAAAAAATATATATATACAGGGTGTGCCAAAAGTTTTTAGGTGGGCCAAAAATTTAAATAAAAAATTTGAAAACTCTTCAGGCACAAACTAAGCAGATTTTTTTCACGGCGATTTCACGATCCATAAGAAAAAAAAAGAAACACAGAAACAAAAAATGGAATCTACGATCAAAAAAAGAAAAAGTCTCGAGAAAGAATCGATTGTTCGTGTTTTTATCTTCCTCTGGTTTTATTTTATTTATTTCTTTTTTTTTTTTTTTTTTTTAATCATCCTGAAGAATCTTTTTTTCGATCGACCTAAAGAAAGACAAACCTTTGGCACGCCCTTTAATAAAATAAATATCTAACGATAAGTACGAAAGCACGGTATGTAGAACAGCTGTAGACGAATGTGTTAATTGACGTCTTTTTAACGTTAGATTAAAAGTAACCAAAACAAAAAAGAAGAAAAAGGAAACAAATTCTACTGTGCTCTTAATTAACTAATTAATTAATTAATTAATAATAATAATAATAATAATAATAACGATAATTATAATAATAATAATGATGATAATGATGATGAGGACGATGACGATGACGATGATGACGATGATGATAAAGAAAAATTATAAAGAAGAAGAATTTGAAAAAAATTATCGAAAGACGTGAGGTGAATCTGCGAATTATAATTTATTCATCGGGTAAGAAAGAAAAGGAAAAAGAAAAAAAAAATGAATAAATAAATAAATAAAAAATACGCGATGATCTTCGGAATAAAAAAAAGAAAAGGAGAAGAAAGATTGAAATAAATAAAAAATAAAAAAACAATAATAATAATAAAAAATTCACGAGTCGATGATTTCTTCTCATTCTCGATAAAAGTCGATGAAAACGATCAATCGTTGAATTTCATTGGATAGTTAACTAACTGCTGCCAAGAGAATATACGTACATACGTATATACATATATACTTACATACATTGATTTCTCTCTGGTAGTATCGCGCGAATCAACTCGTATTTCATCGGTTTATTTGAAGAACGTTCGCGTATACGACGTATGTATGTACAACGTGCTCGTGACACGGTGTATAATAAACCACACAGGCCTCTGTATCAATCATTATTTGATTTATAAAGAGTTCACGAGCTTTATATATATATATGTATATGCATATACATATATATATATAAAGCTCATGAACTCATATATATATATATATATATATAAAGTTCGTGAGCTCATATATATATATATATATATGTGTGTGTGTGTTAATATTATTAATTTTTAGATATTATTATTACTATTATTATTATTATTATTATTATTATTTTTTTTATTTTTATTACATTTAAATTTGCCGCAGGCTATACATATATACATGCATACACATATGTATATATAGATATATATATATGTATGTATATATGTATATATACAGTACATATATACGTAAGTATGTGATCAACAGCTCCGGCTGTTTGTTTAGCCTGAAATTCTTCGCTTTGGAATGGCCGCCTGTCATGGAATGATGTCATGGAGTATGTCAATTTCTTACTTCACTTCTATACTACTATTAACACTACTACTACTAGCACTATTATTATTACTATTACTACTACTACTATTATTACTAATATTATTATATTTACTATTACTATTATTATTACTCCTATTACTACACTTCTTCTTTTCTCTCCGTTGAAAAAAAAAAAAAAAGAAAAAAAGAAAAGAGAATGAAAGAAAGAAAAAGAAAAAGGAAAAAGAAAGAAATAAAGATACAAAAGATTCTTACCACGAACTACGAGAATTTTTTTCGACGCGAGTACTGCTAATACTGTAATTTTTTGTCACTCGAACGAACGAATTTGATGCAGGGAATTGAAAGAAAAAATAAAAAAAAAAAAAAAGAAGAGAAAGTAAAGTAAAGTGAAAAAAAAAAAACAGAAAAAAGAAACCAGCAGAGAAATATTTTGCGAAACTCGAAACGATCGATCGATCGATCGATCGATCGATTTACCTTCCTTTATTATTATTATTTTCTTTTTTTGAACACTTTCGTCCCTCGCGAATGATCTTTCTTTCTCTCTCCAATCGACAAAGAAGTATCGCAAAAGAAAGAAAGAGAGAGAGAGAGAGAGAGAGAAAGAACAATAATATATACCACGACGATAAAACAATTCTCACTCGGCGAATTAACGATCGTATCGTGTTGATCACTTTGTAAAGAAAAAAAAAGAAAAAGAAGAAAAAAAAAAGAGCAAAAAGAAAGAAAAAAAGAGAGAAAACAGAAACGTTCGGTTTCGCGAGAAAAAAAAAATAAAAGGGTAGGAGTGAGTGATGTGGGATTGGGATGGTAGGGGTAATGGGTTAAGAAAAAAAAAATAAAAAATCTAAATTTATAAATAATTGGGCCAGGCCTCGACGCCGTATCGATGATATTGGGCATAAGGCCCAGAGGGTACATGTGTATGGCTCATCTGCATCGAATGATGTGGTGGATTGTGTAATGGCGCTATGTGACCAACCGGTGGCAATGGCGGCTGCAATTCGTGATACCTCACCATCTCTTGGGTTCTATCTTCCCAAGTTATTTCGTTGATTGAATGTTCGGTACAATGACGTTTGCTAGGCCTTTCGGTTTCATCCTCGTATCTGTGAAACATACGTTTTACACGTACACGCACATACATACTCGACAGACAGACAGACACACAGATAGATAAAAAAAAATGTCGACGATAATTCTCAAATGAATTTAATTCAATAATTATAAAAAAATATATATATCGTATATTATATTATATTATATATATATAATATAATATATATAATATTAATTTACAAAATAATTATAAATATATATGTCTATATATATATATCTATATATATTTATATTTATAATTATTTTATATATATATATACACACGAATAGATTGTTGCTCGTTTTAATAATTTTTGCAAATTTGTCATCGTTTATCTTTTATTCCTTCATTTATTATTATTTTATTTCTTTTTTATTATTTTACTCTACCTGTTCAATATCCATTGATTCGTGGTAGTAGTTGATACAGGTGGATATTGCACAGGTGCAACCTGCGGTGGTAGATATTGGTCCAATTCGTTGCTCTCGACTTCGCACTCTTGTAAATTTAATGGAAGATTCAATCCAAATGTTCCAAGGCCGTTCAATTGACTCTCTTCGACCGGTAAACCATCCCCAACTTCGATATATCGAAAATCAACCCCAGATGGTTGTGGGGATTCGACCGACGTCGTACTGTTTACCAATTCTTGATGATAAAACGTATTGTTTTGTTGATGTTGATTACCCTATCAGAACAAATACACGCGATATGTTTTCTTTTTTATTTATTTTTTGTTTCTTTCCTTTGAATGATTCGATATAAACTAACGAAGATATTAAAAAATCAAATAAAATCATTCGAGAATATAATTAGACTCTAACGATTATATACGAGAGAAAATTTATTTAATAAATAAATTGAAGAATGAAATAAATTTATATACAAGAAAAATTATATCGATATTTAAGGTTTTAAAAATAGATTTAAAAAACGATTTAAAAAAAAACAAACAAACAAAAAAATACATATATTTACATAATGATTTTTTATGTTTGTTTTTACCTGATTGACGTAATGTTGACCTCTAGGCGTTGTAGGTGGTGTTGGTAATGACAATCCTTGATTAGGTGTCGTAGATGGCGAAGAATTAGCACCGCTCTGAGGTGAATTTGGTCCTTGTACTCCTCTAGGACTCATATCCTCTTGTTTCAAGGACTTCGACACGCTAAAAATCAAATTACTTTGGCTTCTCGATGGTGAACTATCACGACCCGACGGTCCATTTGGTTTTCGCCGTCTAGGCTGATATTTGTAATCCGGATGTTCACGTTTGTGTATAACTCGAAGACGATCGGCTTCTTCGATAAATGGTTTTTTATCGTTATCGGAAAGTCGTCTAAAAAAAAACAAAAAATATGTGTGCGTCTATGTGAATATTAATTCGTTCGTTTAAATCGTTCAAATTCATATCACAATATTTGAAATTCGCTTATAGAAAAATGTGCATACATTTTTACTATTTCTAGAATTTCTGATACGATCGACCTTTCAATATTTTTTCTAAATTTTTCATAAATTTGAAAATTTTTTCTCAAATTTTAAACACGGTAAAAAGATTCGATTTACAAAATATAGAGGAGAGAACGAGTTATCAAGTAAGATTTCCAATCGTCGAAAGAAAGAAAAGGCCAACCCTTCGATTGCTCTCGATGGCGTCAAAAAAAAAAAAAGGAAAATAGCGGAGGAAGAAAGCGAAAAAGAAATGAAAAAAAAAGAAAGAAAAAAAAAAGAAAAGAATAGCCAAGAAAAATTACTCGGCGAAATTAAAGGAGAAAAAGAGGAAGAAGAAGAAAAAGAAAGAAAAAAAGAAAGAAAGAAAAAAGAAAAAAAGAAAAGAGGAAGAAGGAGAGAAAAAAAATATTTCGCTCTCACGTCCTCTTTCGAATAATTTCGAAAGAGTTGTTAGAGAGAGGGAGAGAAGAGAAGGAGGGATGATGATAGTGTGGTGGTGAATAACGTTAGATCACGTTAAAATTATTCAAGAAGCACGTTCACGCGGGTTCTGTTTTAAGCTGTCGTCGGATTAACGTGATTCACGTATGACGCATGCACCGCATATTCTGTTAAAGACGGTTCGGTTGAGGGCTGAGGATGGAGGATCGAGGAGGTTGAAGAGATGAAGGGAGGAGATGAGGGATCGAAGAGGAAAGAAGAGGAGTTGGAGGGACGGAGGTCGTCGTGTAAAGAGTCTCGAACGTTTCTATCACCATCCGATTCTCTCTTCTTTCGAGGAAGAGTGAAGAGAAGGTGCGACTTGCGAGATTGCGTCTGGTTAGTGTTCCTGGACTGGCGTTAAGTCTCGAGGAGTCTAAGCTCGTAAAGAACGCGCGAAAGGCATAACCATAATGTGTATATATGTATGTATATATATATGTGTGTGTGTGTGTGTGTGTGTGTATGTGTACTCGAGAATAAGAGAGAGAGAGAGAGAGAGAAGTTTTGTGTTTACGTTCCCACTGGGCTCTCCTTAAAGACCCCTAAAGAACGATAAGGTTTTCCGGTATAATATGGCGTCACGAAGTGTTCTTAAAATTTTTCTTTTTTTTTTCTTTCTTTCTTTCTTTCTTTCTCTCTTTCTTTCTTTCTTTCTTTCTTTCTTTAATTATTTTTATTTATTTATTTATTTATTTATTAATTTTCTCCTGATATGTACGCATGCATAGGTCTCTCGTAATTTTATTTCCAATCGATCATTTCACCATCATTTTTATTAGAGAGATATTCTTTTCTTCGCGACGAACGAAAATGTTCGAACGTTCCTTTGTTCCTTTCATTTCCGGTGTACGTCGATCGAAATTTTATTCTCTTTCTTCCAATATCCTTTCTAATCGATCTAATTTCTATTGTTCTTCGAGGAATTGGATTTCCATACTTACGAACGAATTTATTCAAATAAATCATTTACATCAATCGTTGGCGATTTATTTTCAATCTGATTTTCAATCGTTCGTTCGTTCGATCGAATTTTTTTAATTTAATGTAATCATTTAAAAGAAAAAAAAAAGAAAGAAAGAAAGAAAGAAAGAAAGACAAAATTTATTTATCTTCATTCAGTTATTTAACTCGTGGTTGTTATTCTAATAAATTCTAAGAAGATCTAATCTCGTTTTAATTAATCTTCTCTCTCTCTCTCTCTCTCGTTTTCTTAAGATAGAATAAGAAGATGAAAATCAGAACAAGAAATAGTTTCTTCGAATGATAAGAATTAGAAACTAAACCGAGAATTAGAGACGTTGCTTAGATTCTTATCGATCTTATCGATCTTACTCATCTATAAACGTAACTTTTCCCTCTCTCTCTCTCTCTCTGTTTCTCTCTCTGTCTCTGTTCCTCGAAGTACCAATATACTCGGTGTCTCTGTCTCTTCGAAATTTAAATCCCACGTCTTGCAGAGCTCTTGACCAGCTCGAATGTACGTGTGTACATTAAAAGCAACGTTTTGCATCCTCGAGTTTAACGGATATATGTTTTGTCATGTCTTTAACAGCAGAAAGAGAGAGAAAGACAGAAAGAGAGAAAGAGAGAGAGAAAGAGAGATAGATAGAGTGTGACAGAAAGAGAAAGAGAGAGAGAGAGAGAGAGTAGCATCTGGTCAATGGACTCTGTCTCGGGTTGACGTTTTTTCTTTTTCTTTTTCTTTTTCTTTTCTATCTTTCTTTTTCTTTCTTTCTTTCTTTCTTTCTTTTCTTATTTTCTCTTTTTTTTTTTTTCTTTACCCTCCTTCGGCCTACCAACCAACGATAGGCTTCTCTTCGCAGCCTCTTTTTCAAACGCCAGATGCAACCCAGGATCAACCAATTAGGTTTACTACACTCTTCTTGACTCTCTTATCATTGAGTATCGTCTCTCTTTGATCGAAATTCGATCTCTTTTTACGTTCGATACAACGAACGATTTCATTATAAATCCTCGATAATATAATTAATTGCGTAGATTGCTAACAAACTCTTTTTTGTTTATACATATTAATATTTATATATACGTATGAATATTATAAAAATATATATATATATAAAAGATGTAAGATAACATAAAAAAAAACGGATGTACAAAGATAAAAAAGAATATGTAAAAGAGTAATTTAAAGAAACATTGATTTCGTAGATGCAAAAATAACAAAAAGATTCAAAAAAAAAAAAAACGTCGCACTTGATATTCTCTCCATTCAATTCTTACAAATCATCTTTCTTATCTTCCTTTCTTCTTTAAAAAAAGAAAAAAGAAAAAAAAAAGAATTACTTAATTCTCCAAGTTATTCTATCATATAATTAAATAAAATAAAACTCCTACCATCCAACCACCCATCTCCCACATACATAATATACACGTACACAAAATATATACACACACTTATATATGTGTATGTATATATATATATATATATATTCAGATATCCAGGTGTAACTATATTGGTGACAGAAATAAATCTCTACCATTCTCGTAAGAGTTTTCGTCCACGTACGATTCGTCCGTTTGTAAGGTATCACCATTGAAGATATTAGAAGGCGTGTTTGCCGACAAAAAGAAAACAGATATCACGGTTCATCCTTGGCGCGTGCTGGCAGCTGCCGGCCGGTTCCTGCTTGAGATAAAGGCCCACCATCAAGAATATCTATCTCATAACAACACAATACGTTCCTTGTCCCTGTCAGGTGAATTTTTCCGAACCTGCCATTTCTTTTTTCTATTTTTCTTTTTTTTTTTTTTTAATTTTTTTCTTACTTTTTCTTACTTTTTCTCTTACTTGTTCTTTCTCGACATTTTTTTATATTTCTTTTTCATTTTTCTTTTTTATTTTTTCTTTGTGAGAAATACATATATGTGTGTGTGTGTGTGTGTGTGTGTGTGTATTAATATATTGTTGGTTATTATCTTATTTAAAAATGTTATTATTCTTTCCTTTGAGATCCTTCTTTGAGAGAATTACAATTTTTTTAATAAATATACGAACGTCTATACAGACGCTATCTCATCTTTATTTGAATAAAAATAATTTCTAAGATTTCTAAAAGAAATCTCCAATAAACACGACTTCGAGTTATCTAATGACCCGGATATCTGAGAAAATCAAATACATGAAGATTATTCAAATTAAATTAATATCAGCGATTTTTCAATGAAACTCAAACAAACACCATTTCGAATTATCGATTAGAAAAAAATATTTCACACTTAAAACTTCGTTTAAACACTTCTTCGGCCCGATTTAACGTTTAAATCGTTCTTTCCATTGAAACAGTCACTAAAACTTTACTGACTATATTCTCAAAATAATTTACATCCTCGGTAAAAAGTGTTAAGTGACGTTAGGTCCATTTTAAAGGTGCTAAATAATTACTTTTTAAGAAGTTAAAAAAACTCTTTAGTAACCTTCCTCTTTCTCTCTCTCTCTCTCTCACACAAACACACACATAGTACACTCTCACTCTCTCTCTCTCTCTCTCTCTCTCTCTCTCTCTCTCTCTCTCTCTCTTTAATTTCAAAATTCTTTCAATCGTCATTGATTTTTTATTGACGATAAGATAATCGAATATTGATATTATATTCCATAGATATCCCATAAAAATTCTTCCGCGTTTATTCGTTCCACTTTCGAGACAAGTCGAACGAACGTTTCGTTGGGAAATTGATCGGCTATCGGATCGACTATCGGATCGGATCGGATCGGATCGGATCGGATCGGATCGGATCGGATCGGATCGGATCGAATCGCGATCGAGTCGGTATATAATAAAATGATTCGCTATGGGGGGCCTTGTCGGCGGGTCCTCTGATGATCTCTTGTGAGACTCGCTGGGGGCCCCTCGTTAGGCCCAACCAGGAAATGAAATCGTCTTCGAGTCATCTTTTCTCTCTTTCGATTTTACTTAGTCAAATACGTATAACTAAATTCTGTCCCTTTCTACTTTCACAATTTGATATAACATAGAAGAAAAAAGAATATCTAATTTTCTATGGCTTTTAAAGAAAAAAAAAGAAAAAAGAAAAGAAAAGAAAAGAATTATAGTTTTTAATGATATATAATTAATGATAATACGGTATTATTTTTTATATATATTTATATATGTGAATCATAATAAAATTATAATTTTCGATGATATATAATAAACGATGATAAAATATTATTTTGATATATGTATATATATATATATAAATGGTAATAAAAATATTAAGTTTATTTAATCAATTTTCGTTGACAATTTTTTTAAAAGAAAATTGTAGACCGACTATCGACTGTAATGTTTGAAATATAGTATCTTCGTATCGAGCGAATTATATTTTTTATCTTATAGTTTAATTTACAAGAAAATATATATATTTTTTCTTCTGGTTTTTTTTTTTATTTTATTAATTGCAAATATTTTTTATTGATCGTAAATAGTATTCTATATATATATATATACATACATATTTAATTCATAGCTCGAATTTTATTTCGCTATTTTTATTTTTGATAGATTTTTCAAGTTTTTCAAGGATCCAGATCATACGAAGTATCAGTTAGATGTTGAATATATTCGTCACTCGTAAATTCAACACGATTCACATTACTTCTTTCGAGCAACAGAGACACTTGTAACATACCACGTGTAGTCTTTGGCGCCACGTGGTAAGAACGTGTCTTTAATATTATATACACACACACATACACACATACATATATATATATATATATGCATATTTGTTCGTAAAAGAAAAAAAGAAAATATATAAAAACAAAAACAAAAAAAAAGAAAAATAATGATAGAACCAAAGTGTCCCATAAAATATATCATTTTCACGTACGTATCATCTAACGAATCATTTTTATTTGTATTAATCATTATTTCTATGATACTTTATTAACTAATATTAAAATATTATACGATTTTGTTTTATTTAATATTAAGGTGATGATTGATGGTAATAAAAAAAAAAAGAATAAAAAATAAAATCGATAAAAAAAAAAAGAGAGAAAATATCCTTATCTCTTTCACACGCACATATATATATATATATACGTATATAAATATATATATATATTTTTTTTTCCACGAAGTAAAACGCTCTTGCTTAAAGCTTAAAGATCATGAAAGACGATTCTCCTCTTTCTACATGGCCGGGTGCTCGCAGCTTGCCAAGTTCGCATCTGTGAGAATCGTTCTTATCTGATCGAGAATGGAAAGGCAGCCGATTGAAGACACGTGGTGCCGATTAATTTTATCGGGACGGTGCCTTTCCGACTAACCACGAGACGGAAATTCTTTAGCCGACACAAATACGATCGAATAATATGAAAACGAAATCAAATCTGTTATCTTGAGATGTTTCAAAAAGAAAAGAGAAAAAAGAAAAAGAAAAAAGTAATCTTATATCTATTTCCTACATATATCTACACTTATTCGCGGATAAAACGAATGATAAATGTGTTATTTAAAAATATCAAAAACGTGTATATAAATATATATGTGTGTATGTATTTCCTATTATCTAAAATTTTTCAAAGATCACTATTTTGTCATCATTATAATATATAAATATATACATCTTGTTTTTAATTATAGAAATATTTTTGTGTTACATTAAATGATAAATGTGTCACTTTTATCAAATATCTATAAGTATACGTGAATTCGTTGATTGTAAATATATTTTAATAAAACAAAACAAAATTTTCGATTATCTTGTTCAGAACTTTGCTCGAAAAGGATCATTATTTGATTTCTCGTCTTCTAACACTTTCTCTCTTCAATATTTTCAATAAAAAAGAACGTACATTCATTTGATTAAACAGATCAAACTCACCGCCACAATTTTCCCAAAGTTTTCGAGAGTTCGGCGTTATGAAGTTGTGGATGTTGATCAGCCAGTCTCCGCCTGGCAGCTTGTGCCCATACCATGAAAGCGTTCATTGGTCTCTTCACGTGTGCCGCCCTTTTGTCGCCAGAGCCCCTGCAATTAGTAGACATTATCTTCATTGGAAGCGATTTTTTGTCACCTATCCTTTAAATCTTCGACTCGCTCGATCTTTCGTCTATTTAAAATAATAATAATAACGAGAAAAATACATTTTTTTTAAATATCAAGAATATCTTATTATTCGCTCTCCTTATAGAATACAAAAAATAAAGCCAGAGGAAAAGAACAAAAAAAAAAAAAGAAAAAAGAAATAGAAGAAAAAGAAAAAGAAGAGGAAGAAGAAGAAAATAAAATGATAATATTCCGCTAGATAATCCGCTGACTTGCAGAAGGAAATAAACGGTGGGCATCGTTTAAGGATTAGAATTTTTACCTAAACTCCCCCTACACCCTCCGACTCATCATCGTTCCTACATTCAACCCCCGTACCACTCTCCCGTAACACCACCAATACCACCATCACTCTCACCACCATCTTCATCACCGTTACCACCAACCCTTCTCGTTTCTACCGATCTACCCAGCGAGCTTTTATTTCTAAGGCTCGCCTTAAAATAACACTGCCGATGTTAAAACGTGTGACGGCTTTCGAATGGGACGTATCCCTTTCTTTCCAAGAAGATGACTTCATAAAACTTTAACCCTAGGTCCTGAACGAGAACGTGACGGACGTGATTGCTGCCACCTCTGTCTTTCTTTCTTTCTTTCTTTCTTTTTCTGACTCTCTCTCTCTTTCTTTCTTTCTTTCTTTCTATCTTTGTATCTATGTCTCTTTCTATTTCTCTCTTTTTCTTTCTCTCTCGTGTTTTCTTTCTTTGATTAATCGAACTTCGTTCTGATCATGCTCGGTTCAGTTTCTTTTTTTTTTTTTTTATTCTTTTTCTGATCTCTTTTTATTTTTCTATTTTTTCTTTTCTTTTCTTTTCTTTTCTTTTTTGGTGTATATTGCATATCGAAATGTAAAATTGTCAAATTGGAGAAGTAGTTTTTATATATGTATATAATTATAGATAATTGTAGTTATATATAAATAAATATATAAATTATGTGTAATATAAAAATATAATATATGAATATTTGTTATACTGTATATGTAATAAATTAATGTAATATGTGTGACGAAATATTGTTAAGAAATTTATTATTATCATTTCTTATTATATTTATTAGTAATTATTATAATACTCATTCTTTTATTATATTCAATGACATTTCAATAATAATAATAATTTTATATATAAATACATACATACAATATTCGTCACTTGTATCCTCATTTGTATAATATACCTATAATTTAATATAATAATAATTTATATATATACACACACATATATATATATACACGCACAAACGAATCAACATGATTAATATAACATAATGGCAGATCGATTATTAAAAAAAAAAAAAAAATAAAAAAAAATAGAGAAGGGAGAAAAAATAAAAAATAATTGATCGATCGATCACAACGACAAAAGACAAACGGGCCGATAAAAATCGACATGGCCTTTAGAGGTATTCGAATAGAGTCTCGTATATTTTCGGGCTCTTTGAAATAAGAGGGGCGTTAAATCCGTGTGTAAACCGAAAGAGCCGTTTGTAATTAGCGTGGGCTCACTAACAAGGCGGTTTTCACGGCGATGGTTCGTCGCAAACGCAAAGCTTGGACGAACGCGCGCGCACGTTTATGGTTTACCTAGATACGCAAAAAAAAAATTTTTTAAGTCTTTACACCTCGTTTACATCGACTTACGACTTATGTTACTACTACTACTACTATTACTACACTACTACTACTATTACTACTACTACTACTACTATTACTATTACTAATGTTTTTGCTAATAAAACCTATTCGACCTAACACGTTTGAAACGTGACAACATTTCTAACACGCTTTTTTTCTTTCATTTTTTTTTTCTTAAAGCGAAAATCGTTTTGGGGAAAGTTTTTGAAACTTCTCTCGCAATAACATAAAATTAAAAGCATAGACATTCTAATATAAATTAATGGAAATTTTGTTTGCCCTTTCTTTTTTCGACTTTTGATTCTTTAAAGAGACGACATCAACACATAAAAATTTAATCGCGAAAGAGATCGCGTGGAAAAGTATATTTATGAAAAATAAATAAACTCTCGTAATAATTTCAACTTTCCGATATAATACAATCGAATATCATACATTAACTATCTTATCAATTCGAGATGAAAAAATATAAAAATTTATTAATCTACGTGATCGAGAGATATCGATAAGCTAGATCATTCAAAAGGATTAAACAATTCAATATTCAAAAAATAATTACGATTGTCTGATGTTAAGAAGAAAAGAAATTTTGTTATTGTTCAATTAATTTTTGTTTAATATCGAGACTCTATCGATTTGATCGATACAATTAAATAATAGATAGCTATCGATAAATATGTTTCGTTAAATGTAAACTTTCAGGAGTTAATGTAAATATGGACGGCAAAAAAAAAAGAAAGAAAGAAAGAGAGAGATAGAGAAAGAAAGAGAGAGAAAGGGAGATACATAAATTCTCATAGAGAACTCTCATGGGAATTAAAAAACAGTCGATTTTATCGGGCCCCCGTATCAGTAGAAATAAACACGGTACCCTTTACTACACATCCCGAGATAACTCATATAATTGAGAGTTAGCGATAAGCCGGCTGGCACGTAGACCGACGCCGCACGAGAGAATATATCCAACTCTGCATTTGTATAATCATTTTCAGATACGGCATTACGATTTTTAATTTGTGTATTTTTCAACGTTCAATCTCTAGAAAAGAAAAAAAAAACAAAGAATCCTTAACGATTAATTTTTAATTTTCTGGAAAAATCTGGTCGGACTGGGATCAATAAGTTTTGTAAGAATTTGAAAAGAAAAAGAAAAAAATGAAATAAGGAGATCGTCGACGAGTTAGAAATTTTCTAATCATTCCACTCAACCCCTCCACCTCTCTGTTCTTTCTGTCTAACGTTTGATTCGAAGAGAAATCGCGTGATGTTTGATAAAAAGATAAAAAAAAAGAACAGAAGAGAGAAATATGAAAAGAAGAAGAAGAAAAGTGAGAAGAAAAGGAAGAAGTATGTTCTCTGCCAAATAAAAACCGTCGTATAATGTATATGATAATAATGATAATAATGATAATAATTAAAAAAGAGAGAAAGAAATAAGAAAAAAAAAAAAAAAGAGAAACATTCTATTCAAGGTTCTAATCTCGCATTACCGAGAGGCAATTAGAAGACACCAGAACACCGTGCACTCTTTAGTTGCGTCATTTTTCTCGAACTTAAAGGCCATCGTCGATTATATCGAACGAGTTGTTACACACAGTCCGACGGGATGCTGCAATGTATCTCTTTGATCATAAAATCTTAATAGATATATATTTCTATATATTAAATAATATATTATATATAAATTTCTTTATATATATTAATATATAAATTTCTATAGATTAAAAAAAAATATATATATATTTCTTTTTGCTTTTCTTTCTGTCTCTATCTTTGTCACTCTATAAACACACACACACGTGTATGTATATATATATGTGTGTGTGTGTAAATATTGTATGTACTTGCAGAAATTTTATTTTTAATTAAAAAAAAAAAAAAAAAAAATTTCCTTATTTCTTCTTTTCCTTTTTGTCAATTCTTGGAAACAGAGAACGCCACGTGATGTAAAAAGGAACGGTTTGAAAATAAACGCAGAAGAGTGAAAATCTAAGAGGAATAAGTATTATAAGACATTGCGATCGGGTATTAATTAGCTAATTTCCGTTAATTGGCAAGCGAGGACATTTTTCTTCGCTTAAGTCGTTTCCCAGGCCGTGGAAACGGGTGCGTCATAATTGAGTTAGCGTCACGTATTTTTAAAACCTCTCCTCCTCCTCCCCCTTCCTCCCTCCTCCCTCTCCACCCCATACTCCTATATCTTCCATCGTCTTTCTTCGCGTTTTCTTATATTTTTTTTTCCTTTCTTTTTCTTTTCTTTTCTTTCTTTCTTTCTTTCTTTCTTTCTTTTTTTTTTTTGCAAACTTTTCTCTCTTTCAACACTTTTCACTTTTCTTTTTTCTTACACCTTGTATAAGTATGACTAACTTATGATGATTCATCAAATAATAATCATTATTTTTATTATTATTATCATTACTGTCGTTGTAATTATTATAATTATTATTATTATTATTATTATTTCATGAAATAACAATAATGATGTTAGAGTGATTTGTAGATTGAATTGTTTGGATTAATTGAATTATCGTTTGATTGATAAAATAGTGATCGCTGTTTTTTTTTTTTTTTTTTATATCTATCTGTATATAATTTCATTATTTTTTTTTTTTTCATAATTATCATAATTAATATCAACGGTGAATTCAAATACGCGATAAGAAATATTGTAGACAAATATTGTCCTAATCATTCTAACGTAGTTTACAATTATTGAAAGGAAAAAAAGGCACGAAGTAAAAATAATAAAAAAATTAATTTCGAGATAAAACGAGACCGTTGTTCGTTCTACGCTAATTTTCAATTATCTTTTAACAAAAATTAGAAAAGATTAGAAACTTGTTTAACGTAGAAAAATATAGAGAAAAAGAAAAAGAGAAAAGAGAAAAAAAACATATCTAAATCAAATAATCGAATTTGAAATAAGACGAGACCGACATTTACTCGACACTAATTCCGATTATTTTCCAACTAAAAATTAAAAAAGATTAGAAAGTAATTTAACAGACCGAGAAAAATACTAACCAATACGATACAATAATTAAATTTGACATAAAATCCATACCGATATTTACTCGACGCTAATTTCTATTATTATCTAAAATTAAATATTTCTAAAAATTAAAAAAGATTAGAGCTCAACGAAGATAAAATACAAAGTATAAATGATGAAAGAAGAACTTTTAAATTCGAAATAAAACGAGATAGATATCTACATACATACACGCACACGCACACACATACACACACACATATATATATACTCTCTACGTTTTGTCCTTGATCTAATTTTGATTATCATAGTAATAATTAGAAAACGAAACGCAAAAATTAGAAAAACGAGCTTACTTAGTAGCAACCGGTACTAATGTCCAATCATATCCTTGAAGAACTTTAGCGACGGCAGCACTGATTCCTTCACCACCATTGGGCCCCATAGCTCCCGTAGATGTCTTTCCGTTATTGTTGTTATTATTATTATTATGACTATTATTATTATTATTATTATTATTATTATTATTATTATTATTATTGATACTCCCATTGTTAGAATGATTATTATTATTATTATTATTATTATGAGGATTATTAGCGTTATTAGAATTGTTCGTAGTAACCGAATTATCACCCATTATGTCGTTCATCATTACGCGATGAATTATTTTAATCGCGATCACGGAAATGTTCCAATAAACAAACAAACAAACAAACAAACAAACAAACGAATCAACGAACGAATGAACGAACGAACCAACTAACAGGAAAATTGTTTATATTATGTTATCTCACACACAGATAACGGTCATCGTCCGGTCCACACTTTTCTTCTTCTTCTTCTTCTTCTTCTTCTTCTTCTTCTTCTTCTTCTTCTTCTTCTTTTCTAACGTTCGAGTAACATCGATTTATCTCTCACGCTCATAATCGTTTTCTCGTGGTCATCGTAAAAGAGAAAAAAATAAATAAATAATATAAAATAAATAAGCGAATTAATGAAACGCAACCGACGAAAAGAGTCATGTGTAACAATGTCTTCCGATATCACCAAAAAAAAAGACGAGAAAAAAATGAAGAGAACTCAAAAAAAAAAAAAAATTGGAATTGAAAGAAAACGACGTCACTTCGAATCTTCTTTCTTCTTCTTTTCTTCACCTAAGTATTTCCTTTTGTATAACTCGAGAGGTAATGTGTCTCGATCGATATATATCTTGTCTCGATCAAATCATTATATTAATTATGCTCTCACTTAATGACGATTATTATATTTCCATTTCTGTCTCTCTTTCTTTCTATCGTTACTCAATTTTAATGAATGAGAAGATAAGAGAGAAGAGATAAGAATTGTTAAAAGTGGACACTAGAACAAAAAAAAAAAAAGGTCACTGCACAAAGTTCTTTTTCTTTTTGTCCTCCGTTATGAGAATGTTCCGATTGCAAATGTATCGAAAATTATTTCCCATGATAAACTATCCCTTTCTTCTCGTGTGTATATATATATATATATGTATATACATACACATACACACACACATATATATATATATACTTCTTCTTTCTTTTTTTTTTCTAAAATCAATTGAACTCAAAATCGAAGCAAAAAACAGACAAACAAAATGTAAAAAAGAAAACACACTAATAACAAGAATTAATAATAATTATTGTCAAAAAGAAAATTAGACATAGATATATATATATATAAATATATAAATATATCTTTAAGCGTGAGAAAATGGAATGGACGAGGATAAATTAAAAACAAGAAAAAAGGGATCGAGAAAAGGTAAGAAAGGAGACAAAAGAAAAAAGAAAAAAAGAGAGAGAGAGAGAGAGAACGGAGGATGATAATACTGTCGTTGTCACACACCAAACAAAATTATATAAATAAAAAAAAATATATATATATACATAGATATATATATTGAAAAAAATGAAGAGAAAAAAAAAGCAGAAGAGAAGAAAAAGAGAAACAATTTTCTTTCTCAAAACGAGAATCTCGTTAACTCGCGTGCGTATTTATGTTGTTATATTCGCGGAGGATTTCTAGCTGACGGCACGATCAGCTCTCGAGTGAGGTGGTTGCATCGCCTCGGGGCAGTTTCCAGCAGGAAACTATACGAGAGAACAGAGACTCGGGGGCGGAGCCGAAGACAACGGCCTCCGGACACTTGTTGCTTCGTGATCGCTACGAGACCGCGTGCCAGTACGAGCAACACCAAGAACGGAAAGAGAGAGAGAGAGAGAAAGAGAGATAAGGACAGAGTATATATGTAAGGGAGAAAGAAAGAGAGAGGGATAGAGAGAGAGAGAGAGTGGAAGGGAGTTAAATAAAACTGGTGGAAGAAAAGTGGGGGTAACTCCCTCGAGTTTGCGTGGTGAACATGAGAACATAATTTCAGTGTTAGAAGAGAAACCTTCTACGATCAATTTATTCTACGTTCTTTTTTATATATGTATATTTTCTTTCTTTTTTTGTTTTATTAATTTAATAATATAACTCGACGAGTTCGTACATACGTACGTATGTACGTATAGATCGATTAGATAGACGACGTATGGATGTAATAATGGCTAAATTGATTTAGTGCAGATTTATAATTTTCTTTTTTTTTTTTTTTTTTTTCTTTGTTATTAATTATTTGGAAAACTTTTTCTACGTTCAGTTAATTTACTTTTCTGTTTTGCAAATGAATAGTTCGTCTGAGGAGAGATAAATCGTATATTCGTAAATGAATTATTTCGATTTGTTTCTATCGAAATAAGATTTTTTATACGTGTTGTTAAATTTTTATTAGATTATAATATTTTAGAAGATTGTTAGGTATACTTAATAATAGATGAAATCCATCAAATCTATAATACAAGTCTACAAATCAAAATACAACTTATTAATTATACATACATATATACATACATACATACATACATACATACATACATATATATATATATATACATACGTATATATTTAGTAATAGATAAAATGTATTCAAATCTATGACCGAAGTTACGAAAATTAAGTAGACGTATCTATTACGTTTATTTTAGGTTCTATATATCTATCTCTCTCCCTCCCTATGTCTCCCCTTCCATCCTCCTTTCTCCCTCTCTCGCTCTATCTCTCATTCCTGGATTTATCTCCCATCCTTCTCTCTCATCTTTCTACCTCACATCGAATAGTAACCATGGTTACGATGTCCTACGAGAGAAGAACCAATCAGCTTCCTTCTCCCTACTCTAACTCTTTCATTCTCTATCTCTCTCAGTCTTCTCTCTCTCTTTCTCACGTCACACATACAAATGTATTTTACCTACCATCCTACCCCTTCTTCTTTCATTCTTTCTCACTCACTCCTTTCTCTTTCTCTCTTCTCTCTCTCTCTCTCTCTCTCTCTCTCTCTCTCTCTCTCTCTCTCACTCTTTTCTTGTCTCCGTCAGTCTACCTTCCGGCAATACGATTGGTCGAACTATCATGTACGATAATGACGTCGACAGAAGGAGTGTGCGATCTCTCTTGGCAGTGGACCAAGAACGGTTGCACTCGACATTGCATTCGTCGTTGCACGTTGCACTTCTCGCGTGGATGCCGAGAAGCCAACACCTTATCGATTGCATCTATATATCTATATCTTTTATATCTTTATAATTTCATATACGTGTATATATATTATATTATTTTGTTTTCTTGTAGAAATAATGAAATTTTTGTATTATAATACATTACATTGTGATAATGTAATTTAGAAAGAAAAAAATTATTAACGAAAGTTATTACCATTATTACTTCTAATTTATATAATTTATATATATTATAATTAATAAATATATATATATAAATATATCAGTATAATACATATACATATATAATAGATATATACTCAAATATTTGTTTTTTAATCTATATATATATGTATATATATCTTTAAAATTTGTATAATTTCTTTATAATCTTTGTAATCCTTATAATTTTCTATAAAGTCAAATTATCAGCATTTTTATATATTTTTTTTTTTTCTTATTAAAAAAAATATATATATGTAATTACGTATAAATAGGTATATATCTATATAAGTATATAGACTTGATTTTTAGGAAATGTTATACAAGGTGGTCAACAAATTGCAATGGAGACAATCGTCTCGATTCGATGACAATGCAAAAACGTATCTTGGCTTACTTCTCCGTTGGGGGTCTGAAAAGTTGCGGTATCGGCATCCCAGGGGGTTTTTACATGTGTCGAGTGCCCGATGCGCTGCACCGAACTCGCCGCCCCTGAGACGTCTCTTCGGGTCCCTTTCAAGTACCCGACGGGGTATCCTGGACCCCCAAGAATTATCAGAATCATTATTTTATAGTGTCACGACCGGTAGATCGACGAAATAAACATAAAAACATTTCAAAATTAAATTTGATATTCATCTATCGTCCATGTTTACGTTATAATTATTATACACTGTGTATATATATATTATATAATATAATGTATTAATCAAAAACTTTGTATTCATAATATTAATCCTATTATAAGATTAGGATACATGTTTTATTTAGATTTATAAAATTCTAAACTGATTGCTAAGATCCTAGCAAAAAATTCACGACAGAATAAACGTCATCTTTCATTAATTTATAATCTCGCTATAAAACTGGATAATAATTTTATGAAAATAATTTTCATTGAGGAAAGATACGAAAGAGAAAAAGAAGATTCTAAATTCTAAAGTCGATTAATAATCGTAAAGATCGTTTGAGATAATCTAATTTATAGTTTCATTAAGAAGATAAGATAATTCAATCGATTTCATCGTTTATATAAATCTTAGATCGATCATTTAGAGAATTTAATCGTATTTTTTATTACAATCGATTTTGTTGTTTATACAAATTTTAGATCGATCATTTAAAGAATTTTATCGTATTTGTTACACACACACGCGCGTACGCACAAACACATATATCGTTCTAAAAGAAGATCTAAGAAATTTTACAATTGAAGAAAATATAATTGAAACAACGACTCGATTTTCTTTCGAGTTAAATAAATTCGAGTTAGTAGGCGTATCAGGCGCCATAGAGTGGAATTTTCATCGAAAGAAATTCTGATTCGAAACGGTGCTTTTTCGAAACGGCCCTGAAATCCCGAAGCATGCGTATTACGTACTTACGTACAAAGAACGAACATCGGCACATATTGACGCCACGTGGAGCCCCGGGATGTTTACCATTGCAAGAGCAAAATTCGGGCTTCGTTGAAATCAATATTATTGTTCGCCGGTCGTTCTAAATTTGGATTAGCGGTTAGCGACGAATCACGTATCCATCTCACGATTGTGAGATACTTTTCGACTACGAAACGAAACGAAACACAAGCATCTAAACGTTCATATTACATTACTAATTATCTTGATACTTCGTTAATACCATCTTCATCGAGAAAAAATCAATAATCGATCGTGTTTAAATAATGAAAAATTCGAATCTTCTATAAATCAAATGCATACATTTTTTCTTTTTCTTTTTCTTTTTTTTTTTTTTTTTAATGTATTAATTCCATCGTGGGTGATGAATTATTAGTAATAAATCTACCTATCTCCCTCCCACCCCCATAAGAATTCCAAATCGATAATCGATCAGATTTAATGATGACTCGTCGTAAATTCTGAGCTTGCAGAACTCAATTATATATGTGTGTATGTATATATATATATATATGACATAAAATTTTAAAACATTATTAATCTGACTCATAACCGTTGAATTATTACGTATAACCCCATAAGAATTCCAAATCAATAATCGATCAACTGTAACGATGACTCGTCGTAAATTCTGAGCTTGCTAGAACTCAATTAAGTATATATATATATATATATATATATATATATATATATAAAATATAAAATTTTCAAAATTATTAATCCCATTTGTAATCATTGAATTATTATAAATCATAACAATATCAAATCAACTCAATCTTATGGGATAAAATTTTTTTCAAATATTATCAATCCAATTCGTAGCTAATCAATTACGGACAGATTAAAAACCCATAAGAAAAACCCAAATTGATGATCGATCAACTGTAAATTCCATGTTACCCTAGAACTCGATCGTGTCGCACAAAATTTAAAAAAGAAAAAAGAAAATAATTATCGATCATCTTGTGATTAAAAAAAAAAAAAAAAAAGAATTACCCGCTGCTGTAAAAAAATTCGATTAAAAGAAAATAAAAAAACAAAACATCCCTCGTTAACGAAACGCCCTTAGTTAAAAAAAAAAAAAAAAGGAGAAAAAAAAGAAAAAAAAGAAGAAGAAGAAGAAGAAGAAAAGAAAGAAAAGACGAGACAAATAGAGATAGAAATAGAAATACAAATAAAAAAGAATAAGGGAGATATTAAAAAAAGAAAGAAAAGAGATCTTTCAGCAATTATTTTTACAGCAATTTGTACCTCTAAGTGTCTCTCCTTTTTAACTTAACTTAACATATTTTCTCTTTCTTTCTCTTTCTTTCTTTCTTTCTTTCTTTCTCTGCAACTCTTTCGTTATGAACCCCCATCGCCAAAAGTGCGAGTGAGACGTTCCCTTTGATCTCTATGAAAAAGCCGCCACACGGCATTGACCGTGGTTTATATACGCTCATCTATGGGGCACTGTCTTTGCTAGCTCACTCATTCATTAAATTCGTTGTATAATTAGGCGCACGAGAGGAAAGACAGAAAACAAGTCGTCTTTACTCTACTTCTACCTCTCTCTCTCTCTCTCTCTTTTTCTCTATCTATCTATCTATCTCTTTCTCTCTTTCTGTCTTTCTCTCTCTTTCTGTGTCTATCTGTCTCTTTTTCTCTTACGAACGTTAAGATGAGACTCTGTACCGAAAATTGACTCGTATACCATCCTATTTGTCTCTTTTCTACTCGCGAGAATTTGCCAACAAAAAGAGAGAGAGAGAGAGAGAGAGAGAGAGAGAGAAAGATATATAGATATCCTTCAGACGATGACAGAGTATCACGAAATTAAAATTACTTCAAATTTGTAAGAGAGACAGAGAGAGAGAGAGAGAGAGAGAGAGAGAGATCATAATTTTCTCATGAAAATCTAATCTTAAGCTTGATAAATATAAATCTTTTATTTTGTTCATACGTATAATATATATAAGATAAATCTTCATAAATAATTGTTCTAATAAAAGCAAATTGTTGTATATTAACTTAGAAGATAATCAGGCACATATATTCATACATACATAAGATACATACATACATACATATATATATATATATATATATATATTTATGTGTGTTATAAATCGTTAATTATACCTATTTATATATAAGAATAAATATACGTAATAATTAGTAAACTGAAATCATTCATTATTCGTTTATAAGATAATCATTCACATACGTATGTGTATATATACATACAATATATACATACAATATATACATATATATAGTATATATTTTTTATATTTTTGTATACACATATATATATATATGTATATGTATGTATATATGCATGCGTGTTACTCGTGTCAGAGAGTCGTCACTGCGAGGTGTTAACATCGAGTCAAACACAACTCAGACACAGACTCTATTGTGTTGAGAAGAGGGAAGAATGCTACCTAACTGGCTCGTACAACCTGTCCATGTCGACTCATCACATCAATCTTAGAACTAATTTCATTTATCTATAACGGGAAGAAAGAGAGAAACAAAGAAAGAAAAGAAAAGATAGAAAGAAAAAAAAAGATAGTAAAATTAAGCACACTCCAATACAAATTTCGTATTAATTTATACTAAAATAATACACACACACATATATATATATATATGATCCTATAAAGTTCATTTAATTCCTATCAAAATATACATATCGTATCAATAGATATATTAAAAGTATGAAACGAAAGTTGATTCCAAAGTTCCTAGATTGTAAACCCCCAAAAATTTCCTAGTTGTAATTTTACGAAGAGAAAAAAATAATAGCATAGAAATATCTCGACAAAAATTGATTCTTAAAATCGTTCAAGTATTTCTTTTCAGATATAATATCGCGATGTCTCCATTAATAATATAAACGGATTAAAAATTTGTTAAAAAATGTGTGCAAGAGATGTGCATTCGTGCACATAAAAAATTAATTTTGCAATGGGCATATTGATTTGCAAAGTTTTTGTTCGGATTATACAAAAAATTTCAAAAGATCATGAATGAAAAGAAAAAGAAAAGAAAAAAGAAAAAAGAAAAACGTAGGACATATCCAAAGTTAAAAAAACAAAACGTAAGAAAGTTCATTCTATTAAAAACCTAATGACAAATTCCTTTTATTTACTATTAAAAAATTATAATTTCACTCAGAACGACAAAATATACACACGCACACATACACACATACATATACCTCGATTCTAAGAAGATAAAAAATAACAAGATAAAAATAGATAAAATCGAAAAAAAAGAAATTTTATCTTCGCCAGAAACATTGAAAAATAATTATTAACGATATTAAGAATAATAACAAGAGGAATAAAAATGACAATAAGAATAAAATGAAGAATTATGAAGATTGGTGATATTAAACTAAATCCACTTATACAAATTTTCACCCCCACCCCCACCCCCACCCTTACCAGTGGTAGGTGGTCCACGGAACCGCCTCCACGATCTTTCTTCCATCCAACGTTTCGTGCGTGTGCCAGACGTGTGCGGCTCGTTTCAGCCTCTTTTGTGTGGACCAACCTGTGCGGCTGGCCTCTCGCAGTCATCCTTCGAGCTCTCACCGATTTCTCTCTCTCTCTCTCTCTCTTTCTCTCTCTCTTTCTCTCTCTTTCTCGATCTTTCTGTCTCTATCTCTGTCTCCATCTCTGTCTCTCTCTACCTTCCTATCCGGTGTCTTTCTACTTACTTTCGTCAGTCTCACTCAGTCGGCCATCGGACTTTAACTACATTCGCATCTTCTCTCGGTGATAAACGAGTTAAAAGTATCAAATTTCGATCGTCATCATAGTAATTCGTTATTGGATTTTTTTAATCGAAAGAAATATATATATATATATATCTTATAGAATTTTTATTTCGATTCGTCTAAAGGGAGAAAAAAAGAAGAAAAAAAGAGAGAAGAAAGGGAACAAAGGAAAAGAAAAATTTTAATTCGATAAATAATAATGTAATGGATATTGTGAATGATTAATATGAAGATTATGAAGGAGAGATCAATCGTAACGATTACGTTAGATCGAAAAGATATGTGTGATCAATACGAAGAGGAAAGAGGATCGTCGATAAATAATAATCGTCGTTTAATATTTTCGAGATATTACTTCGAGGAATCGAGTTAAATACTCTTAAGAAGTTAAGATAGAAACGTTCAACAGGGTCAAGGAATATATTTCTTTTCGAAAGAGAGAGAGAGAGAGAGAGAGAGAGAGAGAGAGAGGTAGAAAGATATAGAAAGGGAGTGAAAGAGAGAGAGAGAGAGAGAGAGACGGATAGACAGACGAAGAAAGAAGAAGAAGATAACATCATCATCGAGATAAATTGTGAGCTCTTAGATAACCCGAAACTAATTAACAGATTCATCTTGAGAATCCCAGAAGTGGATTATTTATGATTATATATCGAAAGATTTAATGAAAGAGAAGAATATATATATATATATGTATGTATGTATTTATTTATATATATATATTTTTTTTTTCTTTCATTACTTTAACTCGATTAATAACAATCGATGATATACTCGTTATCATCCAATAAAATTATTTTCGTATCGATTCTAAATACTTCTTACTAAATATTGCCGTCTGATCTGTTTAAAAAAAAAAAAGGAGGAGAAGAAAAAGAGAAGAAAAAAAAATAGTTTTCGATTTCTACGAACGAACCGATCGATAATATTTTTTATTGATACTGTGAATTTTAGTGTACGACATAAATAAGATGGAAGGCCATAATGTTAATGGTTTGTCTACTACTACGTTGGAAGTTAAACCTGGAACTTCTGGTATTGAAAATTGCAACAATAGCTTGGACGACGCCGTAGGGAAATTATTGCAAGGTTTGAAAATTTTTTTCTAATTCTATGGGTTTCTTTTTCTTTTTTTGTTCTTTGTTCTTTTTTTGTTTTTTTTTGTTTTGTTTTTGTTTTTTCTATAAATATATTCGGGGATGTTAAATATTTAATTGTGCGATTTGTTATAAAAAAAAGACGAGCCGAGATTAAAATTAAAAATTAAAAATTTCTCATGATTCATTATTATTTATTGGAGAAAGGAATAATTTGTCAAACAATCAAAATATATCGTCGACGTTTGAATCTTCTTATATATTTTTATATATCTATATATAATTGAATATTTAACACGAGAAATGATGAGGAGAACGCAAAGAAAAGTCGCAAGTTAATATCGAAAGAAAATTCATTCATTTCGAATAATTCGATAATAGGATTCATTTTTGAATTTATTGAATTATAAGTTTTATAAAAAAAAAATGGTAATTCTTTGAATAATACCGTGAAGAAAATTATTGCGATCTTGATATCCAACAATATTTAACACGAATGATCTATAATACAAAATGTAAAGCTACGATTTTTTGGACGATGATCTAAGCAAATTATCTCTCTCTCTCCCTCTCTAATATACATACAATAAATAACATGTTAAATATTTAACACGCGATTAGAACAGAGCTGCAAGGATAGATAAATAATTAAAAAAATAAAAAGAAAAGAGAAAAAATAAATCGCAAAAAATATTACGAATTAAAAAAAAAAGGAAAGAAGAAAAAACCAGAAACTGCTCTGTCCAAAAAAAAAAAAAAAAGAAAAATCTCAAGTACCAAATTCACAAGTATAATAATCGTTCGATATAAATTTCGATCGATATTCCAAAAACGATATATAATATATTTCGAGTGAGTAATATCTTTCGAGTGAATATTTAATTGGTGCTGAAAGCTCGTCCTCGTCGTCGGCCATCGCTCTTCTCTCTTGGCTACTCCGTTTAAATTTCTCCACCCTTGTGATAATATAGCAATAGTAGTAGTAGTAGTAGTAGATAGTAGAAGTGGGACGGTTGAAGAAGGGGGAAGGGAAAGAGGTGGGGTGTAGATTTTGAACGACAGGTGCTGCGAACGAAGCGAAACCGTCGTCACTAATTATGCGAGTACCAAATTTAATCTGACACATCGGAGAGGTCTAAGAGGTTGAATATGTAGTATGCGAGAGGACGACATGATTTATCGTCGGCCATCTTTCTCTCTCTCTTTCTCTTTCTCTCTTTTTTCCTTCTTTTTCTTTTTCTTTTTCTTTTGGTATATATCGTACGTTTACGTGCGTAATAATAATAACCACTAGAGCGGATTACGTACGATACTTGGAATAATATATTAAAAAAAAAAAAAAAAAAAAAAAAGAAAAAGTAAAAAGAAATAAGAAGATAGAAAAGAGAAATTACGAAATTTAAGTAAGTCTTTTTTCTTTAAACATTGCTCGATCGCGCCATTATTTTTCTTCTTCTTTTTTTACTTATTCGATATAAACGATTCGTTATATCATATCGTTCATTGAAAATTTCTCACATAAATGATCCCACGCATGTTCCAGAGAAAGAATCTACCTCGAATCGATAAACCTCGATAGTTTATACGAAATGTCTCGGTTTTAGAACAAGAATTGATTACTTTAAGACGATTTAAATATTTGGTTAGGTCAATCTTTATAAAAGAATATTATTAGAAGCTATGCGTGTATATAGATAGATTTATTTTAGTGCAAAACGAATTCTTCAAGTATGATACCGTCGGTTTCTATCTATTATATTTTTCAAATATCCAAAAAATCATTGATCTTATTTTATCATTACTATGAAATTTATCGATTTATTATAAAATTATTCAATTTTCATTACAGAAAGTAAACATTAATATCTTGAATTCAGCCGATCTCGACCAAAAATTAAAAGCGTGTAATTAACTGTGAACGTTAAAAGCGATTGAATGGAATTAAAAAAAAAAAGAGAGAGACAGAGAAAGAAAGAAAAAAGAATTAAAAAAAGCGATGAACAAAAAACAAAAAAGAAAAAAGAAAATATTACAACGAGAGATTTGAATATCTTAATTGATAAATATCTTCATTAATAAATATCTTAATTAAAAATACAAAAAAAACTTCTTATCTTAACGAGAATTTTGTTAACGATACTCTCGTATATGGTGTATCGTAAATAATTTCAAATTTTTCGAAATATATATATATATATCGAGAAAAAATAATTGTCGTTGATACAGATTTGTCATTGATATATCGAATTATTGATATATCGAATTTAAGAAAATTAAATGTCAGGGTTGTGCACGAATACCAATGTTAAGAAGGATTCTTGTCTAGACGAGGTGTCGAAGCATTTAAGGGGGTCTCGTTAACCGATGGAATCACTATGAAGGGGATTTGTAAAGGAGTTAATGTAGCAAGAACCGACGACAGCTTGCCATTGACGATCGGGATACTCAACACACACCGGTCCATTCAGCAAAACACAACCCCCCTATTATAGAACGACTTAGAAGCTAACTGACAATCTGAGAAAATCAAGCTGATTCAAAGATTTTCTCCAAAAAGACACCGACTTTCCAAGTAAACCTATCAGAGATTATAAAACTATTAGAAACAATTTTAATTCGATATTTTATCGGTAACAAACGACAATGATTAATTAATACGATCGTTAGAAAATTGTTTTATTGTATTATCGTCGAACGAAACGAATTGGACCTTTTGAAATTCGAAAAAAAAAATATATATATATATATGTATGTATATACTTGTACAAGATGGAAGTAAGAAATTTCTAGTATATATTATATTAACGATCTAAAAGTAATTAAGGGTTTAAAAAAAGTCTCGAGAGAAAAGATCGATATTTTTCGTCCTTTTTTTTTTTTTTTTTTTTTTTATTTTTCGTGAAAGATCAGTATCACGGAAAAGAAAAAATAATAATAGTAATAATAATAATAACGACGTTGAAGATATTTGCGAATTAATTAATTTATTTATTTATGTTAATTTAAATTAGTTAATTTATTATATATTAAATATATATAATTAAAAATATATCTATAATATCTATACAGATATATATAATATATATAACATACATACATATATATATATATATATATATATATATATATATATATCTTTCTCTTCGACTCTTTCTCTCTTTCTACTTTTTCTACTACTTAAAGAATACATATATATATATATAGAAAGGGAGAGAGAGAGAGAGAGAGAGAGAAAGATATATACAAGGTATAAAGAGTATGTAAGGGGATAAAGGTGGGGAGTGATGGAGAGGGGTTTTGAAACGCACCATTGAAAATTTCGCCCGAAAGTTTTTCTATTCCTGTCGCTTCTTTCGGGGGTGCGAACCCCTTCCGCATTTCCTTGTAAAATATTCTCGTTGATCACCACGAGGCGGTTTTTAAAGAACGTATAACGTTTGCAAGGACCTCCAGCAAGCGTTTAAAAGAGCCGACAGAGGAACCGCCATCGGTGGACCGTAGCCTTACCGTAATTAGCTCCCACTGCTTCTCCAAATGTCTACAGCCCTGGTGACGATCCACCACGTGTATTTATTTCCTCTTTCTTTCTTTTCGTTCTCTAAACTATTTTCTTTTTTTTTTTTCCTAATTATTCTCTATGACTCTATGATAATTAAGACAAGACTATGCACACACACACACACGTATACACGGAATACGTGTATATTTGTTTGTATTGTATATGTGTGTGTGTGTGAGAGAGAGAGATCAATTTACAACTAAAATAATTTGTTATATAATTAATTAATTAATTAATTAATTAATTAATTTTCATTGAATTGTTTTATAGAAGATATTTAGATATTGAAATAATTCGTACGTAATAGAATAATTTGCTTGAAATCTTTTCCTTCTCTTTTACTTCGTCTTAACGATTTCCAAGCTCGTCATGAAGAACGAAACGGAAATTTAAGGGACGTAGAAACGAAAGGCAGAGATTTATATTACTCTACGTGGAAGAACGTAGTTCGAAAGAAGGAGAGGCGAGAGTTAGTTTTATGGCATGCGTTACATTAGTTGAAGCTCATTTCCCACGACGAGAAGAAGATATCGTCAAAAGAGAGAAAGAGAGAGGGGTGAAGTTTGTTTAATGAGGATGTACGTACCTCCCTGTCCCAACCACTACGTTTCAAAAGTTATATCTAATCTTATATATCGTACTTACTTATATATCTATATATATATATATTTTTATTTTTATTTTTATATACTTATATACTTACGTAGAAACGAGAGTCGAAAATGTCTCGCGAAAAACTTTAATTTTTTTTTAAAGCAAACTTTTAGTAAATCGACATAGATAAAAATTCGATATTAGATTGGAAGACTTCGAAGTATAATAATAATAATAATAATAATAATAATAATAATAATAATAATAATAATAATAATAATAACAATTAGTATGATAAGAACCGATAAAGACCACCATGCTCGACAATTCTTAAGAGTAAAACTTTCGAGAGACATAAAACTGCTATCGCATTTCCGACGTCAAAGATATATATGGGTTAGTCGGTATATATTAAGATGAATATATATAGTATATAAGGATAAAGAAAAAGAAAAAGAAGAAAAAATGATAAATTTCACGTATTTCACATTGGGCATAAGAAACCAAGACGGAGAATATACAGATTTTTATCATTTTTATCTCGTTTAGCTCATTTACGATCTAATTCCGCAGGTGACAAGAAAAGAGGGAGACCGGGCTTCCGGTCCACCTTATATTTACAGAGCTAAGCAAAGCTTCTGGCTCTGTTCACTTCCTTTTTTCCATATGATTGCGAGGATTTCTTTTCTTTCTTCTTTTCTTTTCTTTCGTGTTCTCTTTTACGTCGTGAAAAAAAAAGGAAAGAAAAATCCAATTATATTGAGAACGTAACTAAAAAATCACAAATCTTTTTGGAAATTTTTACGCCTCGATATGTGCGTCTATTACGTCCAATCATTTTCTACTCTTATTTATTCGCCTGTAATGCAGGCAACACTCTTTACAACGTCGGTAATTTCGATCGCGAGCGCCATCTGTTGATCAATATTTTTTTAAGTGCCTCGCGATAGGCAACCCTCCCGTCAGGTATATAATAGAAAATTTGTTTATCTACATACAGGCGTGAAGGTAACTTCGAAAACTTTCTTATCGACGTACGGTCGGTAATCGAATGATTCTTTAATTATCGACAAGTATGAAATGATGCCTGATTTCAGGCGTCGATATAATAATTATGAATAAACATTTTTTTAATTGTTTTTTTAGATCGAATAAAAAAAAATAATATCATTTTCGTTTAGGTTACGACTGGACGTTACTTCCAGTTACTTCCCGAGCCGGGAGTCGTAGAAGCGCACACGTGAAACGACCGATGAACGCGTTTATGGTTTGGGCACAAGCAGCAAGACGAAGATTGGCCGATCAGTATCCTCAATTGCATAATGCTGAATTATCGAAAACGTTGGGAAAATTATGGAGGTAATTATTTTCAAGAGCAATCGATTAGAAAATAAAAAACAACAGGACGTACTTTTTCCTTTCTTTTTTTTTTTCTTTTCTCTTTCAATGTTTTTTTCTTTTTTCCTCTTCAATAGAATTTTAAGCGATGGCGAGAAGCAACCATTCATCGAGGAAGCTGAGAGACTTAGGAATGCCCATAAAAAACAACACCCACATTACAAGGTTTTCGAACTAATCGAATCAAATTATCAATTTACATGTTAATTTCAAAATCGAATTTCGATTAATCGATCGAATATTTCAGTATCAGCCACGACGTAGAAAACCAAAATCGGAGGAGCAATTGGTTAATCCGATAAATCGTGGATTATCGTCGGTTGTAACGCCGTTGGAAACGAACGTTCCAATTACGACAGATTGTAATTACGCTCGTTTATATACCGAGAACGATAATATAAAGATCTACGATAGACCAACGTATCAAGATACAAAACCAACTTACGATTTATCGAGAGGATCCTGGAGCATAAACGAAACGATCAAATATCCTATGGATCATCATTTGCATCATCATCATTTACATCATCACAATAATAATAATAATAATAATAATAATAATAACAACAATAACAATAATAGCAATAGCAATAGCAATAGCAATAACAATAGTAATAATAATAATACGAGCAAAAGTTATGATTCCACGAGCAAATACGATGTCAACATGAAAAATTTTAACGACGTTAAATGTCACGAAACGATGAAATATCATCACAATCATAATCATCATCATCACCATCATCATCAAGTTCCTTCTACGAACAAGTCTCACGAGATTGTCACTCTCGGTAAATATAACGAAACGATCTCGAAATATTCCGAATCGCCGGATGGAAAATCTTACGAGATACCGAAATATAACGATGTCAAAAGTTACAACGAAAGTTTTAAATATCCGAACGATATTATGACTACCAATGGGAAATCTTATGCCTGTATACACGGACAATATTATCCGAATATAACTGAAACGTACACGGTACAAGAAGAAAATGATTATCAAGCTCAAACCATGACACCCCATACATTTTATCCATATATATCGGCGACCATGTCTCAGGCACCTTATTACATGGGTCCACGATAAATATCTATCTATCTGTCTCTATCTCTCTATCTCTCTCTCTCTCTTTCTCTCTCTCTCTGTCTCTGTCTGTCTCTTTTTTAGAAGCAATTCAAATTTTTTTTTTCTTTCTCGAAACCAAACTAAACGAAAACGATTTCGAAAACGTTTCGAAAATTTCATCGGTGTATGATAACGATTTAGAGAGAAGAAAAAAAAAGAAAAAGCACGCAAAAAAAATATATATATATATATATAAGACGATTTGAAAATTTTATGATCGGAATATTGGTTTTAAAAATTCCCTATATAAAAATGCTAAATCGTGTCCATCATCGTGCTGTCATCGATAATCCAAAATGATTTTTCTTCGATCATTAGATTTATCATTGATATATTTATTCTTTATATTAACGATTTATTATTATTATCATTATCATTATTATCATTATTATTATTATTATTATTATTATTATTATTATTATTATTATTATTATTAATGTAAAATATTTTTTTTCTTTTTTTATTATCGTGATTGACAAGTGGCAAGTGTGTTCGTTCTAGTCCCCCTAAATCCCTCCCCCTCTCTCTCTTATTTTTTAAACTTTTAGATCATCGCAGACAGCTAAATTATTATTGTTAATATTATTATTATTATTATTATTATTATCAATAGAATAATAATCAATTCGTGATATATATATATATATATATATATATATATATATATATATGTGTGTGTGTATATCATAGAAGGAAAAAGATGGATGATGGAAAGTTTAAAAAAAAAAATAAATTCAACACCCTTGTTTTTTCCTTTCTAATAATCATTCTTTCTTTATCTTCTTTATATTTCTTTATATTTCTTTATATTTCTTTAGATATCTTTATCTCTCTCTCTCTCTCTCTCTCACGCTCCCTCCTTCCTTCTCCCTCCCTCTCTCTCTCCCTCTCTCTCTCTCTCTCTCTCTCTCTCTCTCTCTCTCTCTCTCTCTCTCTCTCTCTGGTTTTATCTCCTTTTTTTTTGTTTTTTATTTTCCTCCTTTTTTTCCATTTTTTTTCATTTTCAATTTTCTGTATTTATTCTATCCGCATGGATTTCCAATAAAATACACAATTCGTAAATATCATCTAATCGTGTTATTTTATATTCCCTGAAACATTTTCTACGAGACCTCTCAAACGTTTCTACGTTTTCTACGTTTTATATTTATTTATGATATAATATAACGCACGAAAGATACAAAAGGATTAATATAAAAAATTAAATTATCTATCTATATACTACGTGTGTAATAGAGAAAAAGAGAGATCACAATATATTTTTTTTTTTTTCTTACCTCTCTTAACTAATCAATCGATCCTTTTTTTTTCTTTTTTTCTTTTTTTTTTTTTTTGTAACGTAACGTAAACGAACTGTGCGTTAAAATGATATGATCGTAAAGTTCTCTCGAAAGGGAAAAAAAAAGAAAAGTAAAGAAAGAAAGATAGAAAGAAAGAAAAAAATTAATGAAAGTATGTAAGATCTATCTTTTTTTTCTCTTTCTTCTTTTTTGTTTTTTTTTGTTTTTTTTTTTTTTGTTTTTGAATAAATTACATTTTGACAATGCACGAACTATTTAAACGATTAATCTCAATTGTTGTACCGGAGATATTTTTAATAAACGAATATTCGAGATAATAAAATTCAAGAAATATCTTTCCGAATGAATATGCCAAGTGAAAAAAAGAAAGAAAAAGAAAAAAAAGAAAACAAATATCGTTAGATACATATTATAATTCGTATGCAATTAATATAAAAACAAAAAGAAAGAAATAAATAAATAAACCAATTCGATCAAAGTAACGATATTTTCACCGATGTATATGTATATATATATATATATATGTATATGAAACAAACCAAATAAAAAATAAATAAAATAAAATAAAATAAAATAAAAATAAAAATGTACGCTTCCATAAATATATTAAACGCGTTAATAGATAAACGATGCAAAAAAAGAAAAGAAAAGAAAGAAAGAAAGAAAGACAGAAAGAAAGAGCAAAAAATAAACTCCCGGATTCTGAATAAAAATCTACGCGTCTCGATTAATAACAGCAGCTAATTCCTGAACTTGATTTCTATTGGCATGCATAAAGGCCTTAGCTGTCCATATCATGTCCGCCAATATTTCATCTTTCTTCTCATCCATGGCTACTTCCATTGTTAATTGCGGACTAAATCTATAATACGGTACACCTATCATAGAACACCAGGTTCTAGCACGATCAACAACTCTTCCATCGCTAGCAGTAGCTTGATCTACGAGTAAAGATCCTAAAGCAGTAATACCCATGGCTACTTTAGCTGTATCCCATAAACCTTCTGGTCTAAATACATCTATATCGGTTAATGGTTCAACCGGTATCAAACCGGTACCCAAAGAAACAACCAATGACAATGGTACGACTTCGGATTCTCGTCTAACTGCTTTCAAGGCCAAATTATATTCGTGTATCTCAGTAATGGCATCCAATGTCGGATTATTAGCAATAAGTCCACCATCGAGGAATCTACCAAAAGCACGAAAATACGAGGGAGCAGCGCCAGTTGCACGTGCAGCCTTCCATAATAATTGTTCCGAGGGTGATAACGTGGCTTTGAAATCTGTATTCCTTGGGACGTCTAATAATTCACTAGGTGACTCGTAATTACGAAAAAGATGTAGATCTACAGGTTTGCGATCGGCCAATACACCTGTTATCATTAATTTAGGTCTGTCTATGTCAGCCATTACTGTTTCCGGACCTAAACAATCTTTTAATATATTCTCTAAACCTTCACTGTTGTACGGCCTGAAACCTACGAAAGCGTCTTCCTTAATACGGAAATACAAAGCTTGACATTCCTTCAATGATTTTCCCGATGCCAAACCAAGAGCTAAGATTCCACCGGTCGACGTACCAGCAACCCAATCGAAACATTCTATCACTGGTTTCTTCAAGATCGACTCGATTTCTAACAAGGTTTGTATCAATACCAAACCACGTATTCCACCACCGTCGAGACACAACAATCTTCCACCTTTCATCTTCCTTCTTTCCAATGATGCCATTGTTTCCATACCCGATACGTGTAACATTTGATCCAAGGTAGTACGTGGAACGGATCTTGGCACTTCGTTCGGTATAATCCCGTTGTAATTCTCATTGTATTTACATCCTAAATTACAGTCCTTCATGTCGGATTGACAACGTTGAGCACCAACGGCATGCAAGATGTAAAGTATCTTCTGGCCATCGCTGTTATTAAGATTAACCATGTGTCTTGGTGTTTCCGACTTCCAATTTCTTGCATTGATGTCAGCTCCAAACCCAACGAGAACTTGCACCACAGCTATTGTGCCCGAAGAGACCGCCAAATGCAATGGAGTATTACCGTCTTGATCGACTTTGTTCACGGAAGCCATGTGACTCAACAAAGCCACCACGCAATCCAAACGTTTTCTTATTACCATAACGTGTAAAGCTGTACGTCCTTGGAAATTGACAGCATCTATATCCACATGGTGCTCGATTAAAGCATTCACAACCGGTCTACTGTGAGACCAATGCAAGGGCGTACCACCGAATCTCATATCTTCCGAATAAAGTACATTAGGTTTATTATGTAAAAAGTCGCCTACGTATCCTGGACTAGAAGGTTGTCCATCTGATGGTGGAATATTAACGTCTGCTCCAATTAACAAGAGAGCCTTCACGCATTCGGGTTCGTCGTTCATACAAGCGATATGTAACGGGGTATAACCGTCATTATTTCGACTATTCAAACTATTGGATAAACCTTTGATCGTTAAAATAATATCTTTGGTTGACGTAGCTGCGTAATGATACACCGTATTCCCTTGCTTGTCCGTATGTTCCAACGAACTATTAGCAGCTTTGAGCATTTGCACGGTTCGTAAATTTTTTGTTTGTACTGCTACCTGTAACGGCGATACTCCTGTGTCTAAGTCGCTGCTATTCAATTGACTATTTACCACCGTATTTTTAAATGCCTCGTAGAGAGCGAAATGAGCAGCTAAATGCGCCAACGTCCATGTCGGATGTTCTACTAGAGTGTCGCATAATCTCTGTATCTTGCTTACATTGCTCATCTTTAAAAAAAATTATAATATGATTTATATTTTAATAGTATTACAATCGTTGTTGTTAAAAAGCATTTTTTTCTTTCTTTCTTTTATATATATATATATATATATATATATATATATATATATATATATATATATAATATATACCTCGCGTGATATTTGAACTAAAACAGGAACTTTATCTTTGTATATCAAGAAACGTGTTTCACCATCTATCATATCGTCCGTTCGATACAAGCTACAAAAATACAAGGATATAAAATTTGTTATTATACTATCTGAACGAAAATATAGAACGAATCATAATAATAATAATAATAGTAATAATATACCTATAAGCTTGATCCAACGTTTCTGTGCAGGGTCTATGAAGTATGATCTCATATTTATTTTCAATACCCTTATCCCCAGGTCTATATAACACAATACCATCCTCTCGACAATGAATAAGCCGATTACTATATTGATCGGTTTTGACAGTTAAAACTATATTAGGTGGAGGAACCGTAAAAACAATATTCCGTAACACATTATTAGCGATCGTACCGAGCCAAGTCATGATATTTCTTTTCTTTTTTTTTGTAACTTTTCGATCTCCAAGTCGAGATCCGTTTAAATTTTATATCATCGGTTTAACCCTTAAATCGTTACGTAAGTTGATTTAATCATGATAAAATAATGATGCAATGCAGGGTAAAGTACCGATATTAAATTGTAACCTCGCAAAAATGGGAAAAGTCAACCGTAACATTCGTCACAGCTGATACATTAGTTGATACAGTGATACCAACATATGTCTTTGTTTTTAAAACACAAAATCATACAAACCTTATAACAATAATCTTTAACTCAATATACGAAATTTTTTTTGAGGAACGTTAATCTATTGGTCAATGCGTATCACCATAGATATAACAATAATAAGAATGTCTAATTTTAATTTTCGTTTAACGCCATCTATGTAAGTAAAATCAAAGATGTCGCTACTATCTTCAAGGCCATTAAAATAAGAAGAAAAATCGAAAGAAGTATTCGTCACCGTTCGGTACAAGAATACATGCATACAAAAGCCTTAGAAGAGTTTTCTTACATTTTTCGTTGACGAAAGTGTCATCTAAAGAAAGATGACAGGTTTTACAGAAAGTGCTCTTGTCAAGAGACTAATGGATTTAAATCCTTCACAACAAAGCATCCAAACACTTTCACTTTGGTTAATACATCACAGAAAACATCACCCGACCATCGTAAAAGTCTGGTTCAGGGAGATGTGCAAAGGTATGTTACCGTTAGGTTTTTTTTTTCTTCCTCCCCTTTTCACTTATTAAAAATATTGCAACGTTTAATTGCAATAGATATGTACAATACATTGTCAATATTAATTATAAATACTCTTTGAAACGTGTTAACAATTAATACTGCCGATCGATGATTTTTAGGTTAGAAAATAAAATTCCTGCTTCACGCACGTAATCATTGAGGAATTTTTTCAAACATTTAATTAACACTTCTTGTGCATTTTTCTTTTCTTTTTCTTTTCTTGGTTTCTCTTGCATATTTTTTTTTCCTTTTTTTTCTTTTCTTTTCTCTTTCTTTTCTTTTTTCTCTCTCTTTTTAATTCGTTTTTTCTTTCTCCATTAAATCATCAGTTATAGATTGATTTCGTGTAATTCTGATAGATCCATTTTTAAATATCCATAATTTCTTCTTCGATTATGTCAAATAGAAATTGGATATAAGGAAAAAAAATATTGATGAAGTATATTTTTTGTTTTCTATATTGTTAAATAATTTGTTTATTATCATGCATTTATCTTATCACTTAAAATTGTTGCTTTTATTTTGAAAATATAATTGTATGATTTAATTCTATAATATTAACATTTCGTTATTTATATATATATATATATATAATTATTAAAAAATTGCCTTTCTTAATAGTACTTCGCTTTTGAAGAATTTTCTTTGATATCCTAAAATATTTTTAAACTTATACATCTTTCCAGTGAAGGACAATCGTAAGTTAATGTTTATGTATTTGGCAAATGATGTTATCCAGAATAGTAAAAAGAAAGGTCCAGAATTTGGCAAAGAATTTGAAACAGTATTACCAAAAGCGTTTGAACATATGAAAGGATTTGATGAGAAAACAAGGGAAAGATTAAATAGGCTATTACAAATTTGGGAAGAGAGAGGTGTTTATGATAAAGCTCAAATAGCGGAATTCAAAGCAGCTTTCTTGGACACTATTAAAGACCCGGGTACTCCACCGCCGAAAAAGAAACCAAAAATTGATCTAGACAAGGTAACGACGAATTATGTACACTATTATTATAGAAATTATTTGAAAGATATATTACATTGTACTTTGTTATATTTTTTAGAAGGAAAAAAAGGAGAGGAAGAAATCAGAGACTGAAGTTGAAGTAGATGGTACCAAAGAACTTCACGTGACGTTAAGTCCGCGTACTCCAGCTGGTGATCCACCAGAAACAGAGGAACTAATCAAAGCTTTAATGGTTAATGTTAATTTTCAAAGAAATAATCGTGCGGAATATGTATCATCGCTAATAAACTATTATATTCATAGAAAAATACATGTTGAGTCCATAAGATACATTAAATGCATGCATTCATTTTCATATTCTCTCTAATGTGATATTATTATTCACATTACAATATATCCAAATCCAATGATAAATAATCGTGCAAGTTTCCAAACTATATATATATATATATATTTACCTTCTTTATTTCTTTATTGTTCCTTTCTGCCTTATTTCAAGATAGAAATGATCTATTCTATTGTAAAAGTTAAACTTTCAGTTTGCTTAATCATGAATATCAAATATGTGTGTATGTCCTATTATTTATATCCGCAAAAATTTTATATTTTTAGTTGAACGTAGTTCGTACTACGTATCTACTTCCAAAAGGAAAGACTCTGAAGGCATATACTAATAAAAGGCCTTCTATATTTCAGGATTTAGAAAATACAGCATCGTCGGATGCTGGTGTTAGAGAACGTATCGCATCCTTACCACCAGAAGTTTCAGAAGTATCGCTTTTGGCAAATCTTGCAGACAGATCTGCAGCTGATCAATTGAGCATAGCTGTTAATGAAGCTGCAGCTTTGTTAGCTGATTATAACGGAAGATTGCAGGCAGAAATGGAAGATAGAAGAAGATTATTAACTATGCTTAGAGATTACACATTAGCACAAAGACAATTACTTCAACAGGCACAAACAACACTGGAGGTATATTTCTTCTTATTTTTTTTAAATTTATATATAAAAAAAAAATTATATTGAAAAATAAGTCTTGTTAATTTCTTGAATCTATTGATCTATTTATTCGTGTTTTTTCTTTTTTTTTTCTCTTTAGGATTACAAAGAAAAATTAAAGAAAGTCTGTGCCGTTAGATCAGAGGTGAAATCGCATATTTCTAATTTACCAGATTTGACACAATTACCAGATGTAACAGGAGGCCTTGCTCCACTTCCTTCAGCTGGTGACTTATTTTCTATGCATTAGTCTAATACTTGATGATGAAGCATGACCATTGCAAGAATTTTCGATTCTCATTTAAATTTTATGCAGTACAAATGTATAATCATTTTAAGCTGGCTTCATCAATTGTGATAGAAAGGAATCGCATATGACATTTTATTTTCAAAAAATATAACACACAATAAAAGCTATTAATAACTCATCGATTAAAAAAAAAAAAAAAAAAAAAAGAAAAAAGAGAAAAAAAATAAGAAAGAAAGAAATAAGAAGGAGAAGAAAGAAAGAAGATTTATAAATTAGATACTTTACAGATATAAATCTCCGATAAACTGTTATTATCAAATAATGCACGACAAAAAAAAAAACAATGAAACTTGAAATGAAAAATTTATTGCTATGTTAAAAAAGTATTAGTTGTTAAACTGTTGCTCTGTAGTTTTCTCAATTGTTTTCTTTACGGTAATGGATTAATGTCTTCTCTCATTAAATTTTATTTACGGTAAGATAATTTTTAGTGATCTGGCAAATTTTCTAGATTAATTTATTGTGAAATATAACCATATTGTACCATTAATTTTAAATTTTAGATTATATATGTACAAAATAATAGTGTTGTTTATTTTTCTTTCTTTTTTTCCTTTTCTTTTTTTTAAGGAAAATAAAACTTTTCATTAAAACAGTTCTTCCAACGTATTCACTTTGTATTAATCCACTCATATGTATAAAATATTTTTTGACTTCTCAAAGACGTGCCAGATTACTATAAATTTTCTTGATACCTATGAAAAATTAACAAAAAACTTTTATTTATTACAAATAAGCACTTGTAGATACATATATTACGTCTTAAAAATAAATTGTTCCTCCATCATGATATATTTGAAGCATATACTTTTATTCTATATTATAAAACGATTCCATTCTCTCTCTCTCTCTCTCTCTCTCTCTCTCTCTCTCTCTCTCTCGTAATAAAATACAAATTCATTTCATTAAGATCAAAATTGTAGAATCAATGCAGATTTATATATATGATTATACATCATATATCAAATTATACTTTACTATGATTACATCAAATGGATCTAAAGTAACAAAATTTTCAATGATTAACACACCTTTACGCTTGTGCATACGTTCTAATTTATGTTATCGATTGAATTTTTTTCAGTTATATTCATTTCACATTTAGTTGAAACTCAATGATTCAATACTGTTTAATGTAATAGTATTGTATCATTTGTCATGTTACAATGTAACATGTAATATTTTAAGAGGCAAAATGCATGATTGTGTAACGCGAAGACTGTAATAATTATCAAGAAAATTAATATGAATAAATGTTTTGAACGTTACCGCGCGTGTTGAGTTGATTAATAATTAAATTAAAAAAGTTTGTACCATTGTACTGTGAAAAATTAAGGAACAAGAGATATATTCAATAAAAAAATATTTGTTGATAAGTTTTATTTTATCAAATTTGTAAAGTTAGCTTTTTATACAAACTATAGGAATATACGAAACAAAGGTTCTTCAGATTAAATGTTTGAATAACAATTACGATTTTGATATTGTAAAGAAGTATTATATATTTCTATTATCAATTATAGCGATCAATTCTTTCTGCATTTTTCTAAATCATTTGACAATATACTCTTATTTATAGTTAATGAAGATAATTATCTCACAATAAACAGACTCATTTATTCTTACCTAAAATATGGAAGAACATAAAGACTATTACACACGTTTAGAACATTAAGGAAAAATGTCTTTATATTAAAGTTATATAAGGAAATATAGTACGTTGATGTAAGTGATAATTGTTAGATATTTTTTATAGATTATTTGCAGTAGAAATTAAACACTTAATTGTCTAATGCTACGATTTTAAATTTTATATACAATATGTACATAAAAAAAAATAACTACAGTCAATCATGTTCTCAGTTACAATCTCACAAAGATACTTTTTAAATATTTATATCGAATCAAACAATCATATGATAAGTAATATCAACCAAACATAAGTTTTCTTAAAAATTAATAAATACAACAAACGTCGTCATATGTACATAAATTTTTTAGGTCACAAAATCAACAACAACAAAAAAGATAATAATAATAATAATAATGTAATTTCAAATATTTTTGACAGTTAATGGAGTCTGTGATATTCTGTGATAATACAGAATTTACTAAATGGTCAAATTTTTTAGAGTGTTCAGAATGAATGTATGACTTAGACAATACTTCTTTTTTTTTTCTCCAATCATGGTAGCAAAAATATACATTTGTCTGCTTCTTAGATAATTTCGCAAAAAACCTGTTATCTTATACATATTATGTAATGACAAAGTATTTCGACATAAAAAAGTATCAAATCTAACATTTGATCATACGCAATCTAATATACCAACCCTAAAGCGCTTAATTTGGTACTATCTGCTTTATATTACGAAAAAAAAATAAAAATAAAAAAAAATTAAAAGATGAACGAATTATAAATAATATATTCATTCTTATATAAAAATATGTTTAACATATACATTCCTTTTGGACACCCTATTTAGCAATCCAGGCATTTGCAAAGATCGTACGACTTAATATATACACTGTACATATCGCCTTTTCATGTCTCATGAGGATGCGTAGGTCTTTTAGGCTTAAGAATAAGCTTTCCTGTATCATCGCAACTCATGTTAAAATCTCCTAATACGCTTCTTGCTCTTTGGGTTATGATACTAGGTGCTATAACACGCCTATGTACTCCCATCATGAATAATATTACTAAAAATTTGAAACAAAACATTAGCAAAGTTGTCTTTCGTGTTATTGAACTTTTTTACCTACCCAATATGATACTAGCAGTCGTAAAGAATGGATGATTGCACAAACTTTGAGTAAAAGAAACTGCAGATGTATTTGGATCTGTTAACCAATGCCAAGCACCAACTGCGGTGCAAACTGAGATAAAACCTAACAACACTGTAATCACATAAGTGTCGTTTAATGTCGATTAATCAACTTGTCGTATAAATCCTTTTCCAATATTTTTAATACAAAAAAAAAAAGAAAAAAAAAGAGATAATAATAAATACACAGAACAAAGTTAACAAAACATACTCCTCCATCGTAGAGTAGCCGGTTGTAAACTTGCAATAACCTCAGTGAGACGTCTCTCAAACGCCTTTAAATCTGAAAATTAATCGACGTATAATCGTAAATGCAGTTATTATAATTCAAACAAGTCGCACATCATCTCATACATTCTTGAGATTCTTCATAAAAATTTTTTTTATCCTTCACTGTTAACGATACCTCGTATATTTCACATTACTGTCTTGTTAACGTTAATATTTATCTTTACCTTCGCACACAGTTTGATCTAAAGACATTTCCGTTTACTGCAGCACAATACACATTTGTTCGTTCGTAGCCAGGGATACCAGAAACAGTTTTGGAAACTTACCAAATAATGCTTAACAAAAGATACTAAAATATTAATGACATTATCTGAACGTTTTTGTTTTTTCTTCTACTTCTTTCTCTTTGTTTTTTTTATTTATTAAAATTAGAAATAATTATAACGAAAACAGAGAAAATTATAAAAGAAAAATGAGATAAAAGTGAAAACCACATAAACACACTTATGTAAAAGTTGACACTTAAGGCTATTCACTTTCGTACGAAGCGTATATGATTCCAGCGACGCGTATGGACAAAATATGAACTACAAACTCAAGCGGGAAACTGTTCCCATTATGAATTTATTGTTCGGTATATAAGCTCGTGTAGATTCTCGTTCACGCGTAATCTAACAATCGAGTTAAAGTGTGTGATAGAAATTTGCCATAAAAAAACAAGGTTTTGTCGAATATTTTCTAAAAAAAAAAAATAATAATTATATTATTTCATATAACATAAGTATATTTTTAAATAAAATAACGCTGGGAATTTTACTTCATAAATAGTATAAAAACGAATTTGAGTTTTATTTTTTATAAAAATAATATATTATATATAAATATATATTCATAATGATATATAAATATATCATTTTTAACAAAATAATCGACAAAATTGTGTTTTCAGTTATATTTAAAATTTATATATTTTGATGATTAAATAAAATCGAATAGTTGCAATCGAATAGTTGTCGCTTAAAAAATAAAATAAAGTCGAATTAAAATTAGAGTCAGTTTTCAATGCATTTCTTTAAGAAATTATTTTAGAATTCTATTTGATTTACAGTGTTCATTTATTGAAGTTTGATTAATAATGTGAAACTTAAGTACTTTAACGTTTAGTTAGAATAAAAAAAAGAAAAAAAAAAAAGATTTTAAAAACGTACTAAAATATGCAACCATTCGCTCGATAATATTTGCATTGTATAATCAAAATTTAAATTTCGATATATATTTTTCAAATATTGATTCTAAATAAAATTATGAATTATTTGACATCCTGTATATGTGCATATATATATATATATATATATATATATATATACCGCATCAAAGCGACATCTGGCAGAATTTAAACTGAACTTTTTGTTTCTGTGCAAAATGAATTCAATGACGAATTGGAACAGATTTAAAAATGGCCGCTCAATCTGAGGATATGTTTTCACATGAGACCGATACGATAGAACAGTCAAAGAAAGAAGTAAAAACATATATTAAAGGTATCGAGAAAGAAAAAGAAAAATTTTACGGTACGTTTAAGTCATTATTCTCTCTATCAATAAGTTTCAAACAATTTTTATATAAATATAATCATATTGCTAAATCATATAAAATCATTTTTAATGTTTGTGTTTTGTAATCAATAAAAAGACTCTTATTGAGATCTTTGAAAGTTCATTAATATAAATATTCACGTATATTATTATTTTAAAAGTGCAGCAGCAATTTTCTTAAGCACCGTCACTGGCCTGTCTGCTTTTATCGGCTTTGGTACAACACTTGCCTCGGTAAGAAAGAAAGATCCAAAATACTTTGACAAAGGATTAAGCGGATCTAGAAGGCTCCAAGAAACAGGCACATTGTTAGCCTTCAGAGCACTCTGTTGGGGTACATTCTATGCCGTAACAGGATGCGGTCTTCTGTTTTATGGTATCTGGAAGATCTCTGGTGCAAAAAATGCTGAAGAATTTAGATATAAAATGGGATCGCTTTTACCAAAGATTCCTAAAAACAATCCTCCACAAAGTAGAGTAGAATTCGAGGGTTTGACCGATCTTCTTACGTATATTGCCGAAGATTGGGGTAAAAAAAAGGTATGGATAATGTAATATATATACTTACATACAAAATTTAAAAAAGAAAAAAAAATTATTGATTTATAGTAACCCAATTATCTATACTTTTTCTTCACAGGACTGAAAGATACTCTTGTGTACTCATTCATCAAGCTGAAATTTATGAATTTGTAATGCAAACGCATCTTTCATCGTTAGAAAAATAATAATTTGTATAAAGTAATAATGTATTATAAAGATTACGCCCAAACTCTGTACAAATGTTAAGTATGTTAATCGACAACTTGAATACAATATATTTTTTATCAAAACGTAATTTTATATAATTATAAAAAAAAGGAAAGAAGAAGAAGAAGAAGAAATAACTAATCATTTGGAAATTAATATGAGAAGAACGAAAAAACATGGAGCTACATAATACCATGTAGAATTTTATGAAATATCAACAAGATATACGAAATGATAAAAGAAAAAGATCATGCTCTTTGACTAATACGTGATAATTTTGTTTGACAAATATACGGAGAAAGCGATCAGTAATTTCTAAACGTATATTTATCGTATCATACGTCCGATGACCTCGCATTCGTGTATTCGTATACCGAGTAGTATACTGTGCCACTTAGTGTCAGAAATTTTCTAATTGACACTTACCTCGATACATAAATTATACATACATATATATATATATATATATATATATATATATATATATATCGAGTAAAGACATATAATTAACAAAACATTTTCTTTATTTATTTCTCTTTAAAGTAAAAACTTTTAAAATATACAAACGTCACTTTCTTTTTTCTTTCTTCTTTTTTTTTTTCTTTCTTTCTCCCTCGTAAAACATTGTCATTATATAAAGTGGAACAAAAATTTGTAAGCTTGTAATTGTAAAATTTGAAGAAAAGAAATGATAATGCAAAAAAAAAAAGAGAAAAAAGAAAATAAATTAGCGGATAGAAAGTCACGAAAAAGAATAACATTGATTTTTGAAATAACTTAGAAACTTTCGTTCCTAATACTACTCGGTTACGTGTACATATACGTAAAAATTCAAGACTAACTAAGAACTCTAAAGTCGATCAATCTAACGCGCACAATACATATATACACGCGCAAGCGCTCTCTCTCTCTCTCTCTCTCTCTCTCTCTCTCTCTCTCTCTTCTTCTTTCTATCTTCCTTTTAGTATCTTATGTGGTGTATGTTAACGTTCATGAATGGCTTCGGTTTACTCCGAGTAGACGATGCGATTAACTGCTGCTAAATGCATTACACGACGCATCGGCTCAGACGGATCACAATAAACGCTTTGAGTTCTTTCCTAGTGTGGATACGTATATATGTTAATAGATTTCAATGGTCTTTAGTCGACATAATATACTATAAAAATTTTCATTTGATTAATTTTCATTTGAATATAAGGGCAGTTTTCAAAAAATAATACAAATTATTTCAACTATGTTCTTTCACTCATATATGCAAAAAATAGTTATTTGAAAAGTGCAACTTTTATATTCGACCTCGCGTACAAATATACACAGAGGTCATATATATAAATTTTATCTCTCTCTTTTCCTTTTTTTTTTTCTTTCTCTTAGACATAACGATAATATAAAACAAACCGATAAAACTCGAGAGATTCATGAGCGAGAGCTTAGATAGCTTCTAATAGATTTGTTATAAAAAAATATGTAGATCTTTTCTATTACCTATGTTTTTTCATTATTTTGATAATCTGCATAATATATAATATATTTATCTACATAAATTGATGTATGTATGTGTGTGTGTATGTTGTACTCTTAATTAAAAAAAAAAAAATATTAAAAATTATCAACACACTAATTATTAGATCCTAGATAATGGCTGGTACAAATAAAAAATTCAAATATATTAACAAATTTTTGTTTAATTCTTTTTCTTCTTATCACACACACACACGCATGCGTTTTGTTTTTCTTTTAGAACTATGTCACCTGATTAACAATTTTTTTTGATCTTTTCTTTTTTTTTCCTTTTTGTTCTTATAAATAATCAAAGATTATAATGTTTTTCTTTATTATCAAACTACATTATCAATTTTCTCTTTGATTTTTCTTCACATCTCAAATTAAAAGCATTAAAAATTATATTTAGTTTGTATGTATGTCAACTTTGACTTTTTTGTCTAATTATTATACTTCCGTATTTGTATATTAATTATTCCTGTTTATTTCTAACTTTTTAACGAGGATTAAAAATTTTCTATCTTATAAATATAACTAGATTTCTACGTAAAGATTATTTCATTACGCAAACATCGTATGATCTTAACATTATCAAGAGTCTAATGATGATAATAATAATAATTATTATTGTTGTTACTATTATTATTACAATTTTATATATAATAATATATATGTAATTATTGAATTATTAGAAGCGTTTAGAAAAATGAAAGAACGATTAAAATATATTAAAAATATATCGTCGTTTTAATTTATATATGTGCATATATAAATTTACGTAATAACGACAGAATAATATTAAAGAATACAACGTAACTTACGAAATGTATTAAAATGAAATCTTATAAACTTATTACCATTTGCGTCATCTTTTTTTTTGTATATATGTGTGTGTGTATCCGCATATATGCGCCTATATTTTATTTCAGTATTCATACATATAAAGTTATGCAGTAATTCGACATACAAATGACATCACTATTTAAAATACTTGCAGAGGTCATTTTTATTGAAAACAATAGTAGCTCATTTCGAATTGAATACTTTACAATTAAAAGAAGTTCATTAAAATGTTAATATCGATTATTCTTAATTCAGTTGTTCTTAATTTTTTTTTTTTTCTTATTTTTCTTACTTGAAAAATATATAGATGCATTATATCTCCTCTTTTTCACTTTTTATGGCATATTTATATTTTTTATAACGATATTAAAATTCATTTAATTCAAAGTTCGATAATATGCATAAATTGAATTCAATCTCGTATAAATCTTCAATTGTCACTTTCATTTTCTACATTTATATTCCTCAAAAATTATCAAGAATAAGAATTATAAGAAATTAAAGTTAATGATTTTGAGATGAATAGAAAAAAAAAATTGTTTAATTTCTGCACGAATTAAATTTTGTTCAGATTCAAAATTAAATACAATTATAAGTTAAATGTTTTTAAATTAATATCTAAGTATAAAAAAAAAAAAAAAAAAAAAGCAGAAAAAAGAAAGGACATAATTTAAATGATTTCACAATCCTAAATGAATTTTTAATTCATGAATTTATTTATAAAAATTTTAGATCGACTTGATAGTTTTACAAGTGACGTTCAACAGTTCATTCAATTGAAATATTTTATTCTAGGATTGTATTCAATAAGAAAAAAAGAAAAGAATTACAATCAACAGAAATAATGAAATTAATAATAATAAAATTGATAAACATCTTGATCATTTCAAAACAAAAAAGATGTTTTTTTTTGTTTGGACATTATCATATCGTCCAATTTCCTATGAAAATTTATGCTTGTGGAATAAGCGTATAAGGTAAATGGAAAAATTATTATTTCCCTGAATATTTCGTCGTCAATATGTGCACAATGAAAATTAACATTAAATCTTACATATGCAAAAGTCAAAATCAATTAACATATATTTTAAAATCATAAAGACAAACACGTACTTATACATCTTATTTATACTGCGTATTTGTGACAAAGTTAAATACTGAGAAATATTTTCTTTCTTTGTGTAAAAACGTAAAAACTTTTAATGTTTATACATATATACACACGTAGATGCATAAATTGACACAGACACATTTCAATTATATACGTGACTACGTGACATAGTCGAACAATAAAGTAATTTAATCGAATCTTTATTGACGTCATTGTATTTTTACGTTTCAACGAGTTAACCATTGACATAACACATACATTTGACATTTTTTTTAAAAGAATAATAACAATAACAATATTATTCTTATTATCAATGTGATATAATAATCAAAATTTTTCGAATTCACACGGCGAATTTGTAATTCCTTTACCTATGTATATATATATATATATATATATATATATATATATATATGTACATATTTTTTTGTATATAAGGAAATTCTTTCATTTGGTTGGGCATTAAAAATAATTAATTTTTTTCTTTTATTTTTCGTGGCCGTAGTTTAATTTTTCCATCGTTCCAACGTAATTATTTTCATGATAAAAATTGTTTCTGTAAAGAGAAAAAAGAAAGAAACGTTTCGTTAATTATCATTCCTTTACAATTTATATTATTTTTTTTTCGATTTCTTTTCTTTTCCTTTTTTTTGTTTTTTTATGGGGAATCAATAGAAGTCTAATTAAACACACACACACATATATATGAATAATTGAATAAAAAAATTTATATACATACATATACATATATATATATATATATATATATATATATATATATATATATATATATATTACTATACTTGCAAACGCTATAGCGATCATAGCTAAAATGTTAAAAGTATTAATATGGCAATTAAATAATCTTTTGGGATACCGACAGGTAAGAAAAGATTAAAATTTAAAAAAAAAAAATGGAAACTTACCTTTAATTACGACGAATGATCGATGTATTTTATTTCATTTATTAAGATTTTTTTTCTCTATAAAAAATTAAAAAAAATTTATTCTTTCTGTTATCGCTGTTTCTTTCGATTTCTTTTTTCCTTACTTCTTTCATTTTTTGTAATACGTGAATTTACGACGACCTTGTAAGAAGAATGAATAAATTCTAGGTGACAGAATTATCGTCTTTACCATACTTTTTGTTTTATAATCGCACAGTAGACTTCAACATAAATTTATCCATGGACTTTATCGCTACCTTGTTATATACATATATATGTACACAAAAAGCATAATACATTTTTTTTTTTTTTTTTTTTTTTATACATTTATTACGTTCATCATCGATTTTTTATTCAAATATTGGAAATAGTGAAAAGATTTTATGATCGAAATGTGTATAAAAGCGATGAATCTTCTTTTATTTTCTTTTCTTTTTGTAGCCATTAATTAAAACTCACCTGCTATGTATACAGCAAGAGAACACAATAATGAATAATTTTATATATCTCATATCATAATCATTTTATCAAATTGATTAAAAATTATTCATTTCAAGTTTTGTCTTTTTTTTAGATTCTTTTTTTTTTTTCTTTGACTGATTTATTTATTCACTTTATTCGAGTTTATTAAAAGTCTAATTTATCTTTCTTTCACTCCGTAAAGATGAGAAAAATTAAAAGGAAGAAGAAATAAAACGAAAAAGAAAGAAAGACTAATTTATTTTTGTTATAAATGCCTTTTCTTCGTCGTCTACAAACAATTTGATTTCTTTTTTATTTTCTCTTTAACAAACGAGTACGCGACTCGTCCTTCGATGCGGTTTTATTTCTCTCTTTCTCTCTCACTCTCACATTGCATTATATACACCTATGATGTATTATATACATCTATGATATAATTATTTTTGTAAATTACGCGAGCTAATATAAAAGATTTAGATCTTTACAAAACAAAAAAAAAAGAGGAAGACGAGAAGAAAGAAATTTAAAAATTTTCAAAATATATATATATATATATGCATCACACAACCTATAGGAAAAATATTTGTGCGATTATGAACGAATTAGAAATAAAATTGAAGTATTTCTAAATGCGTGCGGATGTGTGCGCGATCTACATAAAATGAGAAGGAAAAAAAAAAGAGATCTTTATAATTTTAACTTTTTGTAGGAACAATTTTAAAATGGAAAAAAAAAAGAAGAAGAAGGAAACAAAGAACTCTTTATTATCAAATATTATCCAATGATTTCTCTTTTTTCGTAGAGAAAATTTTTTAGAAAAAAAGAAACAATACAAAAGAAAAAAAAAAAGACAAATCTTATTATCTATCAAAATATCAAATGAATAAATCGATCTGAAAATCTTGCGAAAATTGGACGATAAGAAAAAAGAAAAAAAATATATATATATAAAAAAAAAGGAAAATGAAGAGGAAAAAAAAATTACAAACATTCCTCCAATTGCAGCAACGATTCTTCCCTTTTCCCGTATATTTTTTTTTCCTTTTTTTTTTTATTCCTAACTCACCCTATATATAAATCTTTTTACAGAGAATATGTCAAAACGAAGCCCGTAGTTCTTTTATTTTATTTTTTTTTTCTTCTTTTTTTTCCCATTGGGAGAGAAGCAACGACAATGAATGAAAATTAAACTTTCGTTTGATCTACGAAATCAAACGAAGAAAAGTCACGTAGTTATTTTAACTTGTGTATGCGGACGGACACGCACGCACGCACACACACACAAACACACAAAATACACACACACGCACTAACATACCATACACGCACAAAATTAAGTGCGCTATACGTCTTACGTTAAATATTCATGTCATAAATACAAATCTCTCCACGTGGTACTTTTTTAATGGGCCACATACATACACACATACATATATATATACATACATACGTACGTACATACTTATGTACATGAAACTTTTACTCCTTAGAACTTTCATTAATATTATCATAATAGTATTGACGTATCGATGATTGAGTTCTCTGTAAACTAATTCTTACACCTCTTAAATATTTCGTTTATTTCTTTTTCCCTCCTCTTTCTCTCTTTGTAATTTTCTCGATGATTTATAAAGAATGACGCTTTTTGGCGAGAGAGAAAAAAAAAACTAAAGGAAAAAATTGAAGAAATAAAAGTAAGAAAAAAAGAAGGACACCGAGCGATACTTCCGTATATTTAACGAGATATTTAACAAAAAAAAAAAAAAAAGAAAAAAAGAAAAAAGAAATGGAAAAGATAAAGTTCATATAATAAACGCTGCAATTATTTGAAAATCGACGAATTCAAAGTTGAGAACCGTCTATTTCCTTTCATCAAAGTATTGTGAACTTTGTCTTTTGTCTTTATCGTTCGTAACCATAGTGACAGTCAAATCGTTCCATAAAATGACCCCATTGAAAAAAAAGAGGGGAATGAAGGGGAGGAATAAGGGGGAGGTGGTAAAAAGGACTTGCTTACTGAGAATCATACATCTGTTATGTACCGAAACTCTTAACGCAAAAAAAAGAAAAAGAAAAAAGTAAAAAAAAAAAAGATAGAGAGGAAAAAAAGTCTTTGAAATGAATAATGATGACAACAATGACGACAATAATGACGATGACGAAAACGAAGATCAAAAAATACACTTAACGCGTGCGAATTTGTTCTCTATTTCTCCTAAATAGAAATTATTATTTTATTATCACTATTATTATTATTATTATTAATATTATTATTATTATTATCATCATCATCATTATTATTAATTATTACTGTTATTATTGTTGTTTTTGTTGTTGTTGTTGTTGTTATTATTATTATTATTACAGAATATTTGTATATAATCCCAAAACTCTTTGACAATGGACAATTAATTAATTAATTAATTAACAATTGGTATATTATTAACCGTACAATAGAAATGGCGACCAGAGCGCAATCCGGCTCGATTTTTTTTTCCTTTTTTCTTTTTGTATTTTTTTTTTTTTTCGTTTACACGTGTAACATTCGAATATTTATATTAAAATTAAAAAAAAAAAAAAAAAAAGACCTAAACAAATTTAGGGACGGGGTTCGTTCCCTTCCTTTTCTCACGAATGCATCACAGCTCACTTCTATTTTTTTTTTTTTTTTTTTAATTTTCTTTTCTCATACGCACATACACATTATTTTTTCTCTCTCTTTCACACACACATACGCAGGCAGACACGCACGTCTACACGCACTCTCTCTTTCTCTTTTTGAGCGGGAATTTCAAAAGAGTGCGCTCAATGCAGCATATTATTTATATTTCGAGGTAGTAGAAAAATAAAAATTAAAAGAAATATAAATTAAAAAATATATATATATATATTATTGTCCGACAAGTACCGACGTGCAATAAAAAAAAAAAAAAATTTAATCAGAAACAATATAAGACAATATACATATACATATAATGTATTTAAGTAAAACGTTTATGAATACAAACTTTGAAAAACAATACTTGATAAGCAGGGAAAAGAGGAAATGATTAAATAAAAACAAAAAAAAAAGAGAGAGATAACAAAGAAATAATCGATGTTCATGAAAGTCAATAATTGAATTGTGCACGTCGAGAAACTTATGAGAGACAATCGAATATACAATACATATTTATATAATGGAAATAGTAATAATAAAAAGAAAAAAAAAAAGGAAAAAAAAACAAAGAGAGAGGAAAGGTCGACATTAGAATGTACATAAATATTTTGAAGATGAACACACGTCATTTGTATATATACACACACACACATACGCACGCTTCTTCAATAGTTACATAGATCGTTCAAAATCGGGGCTACGCCAATAGCAGTTCACTGTACACTCGTTAATATATATATATATACTTCTCTTTCTTACATACCCATATTCACAAAGAGAGAGAGAGAGAGAGAGAGAGAGGGGGAGAGAAGGAGAGATATACATACATACATACATACATACATATACAGATAATATCCATTTGAACATCCTGCATCAAAATCTTATCTAGCACGTGCTATAAAATACTCGATGATGATGATGATGATGATCATCATCATCATCATCACACCACGAACAGCATCATGGCGGTATGAAAAGAAATAAGAATAGGACATTGGCGTAACCGATATTATTCTTGAAAATATATATTTAGAATGTAAATGTTAAATAAAAAAGTGGTATTTGACCGATCGTTCTTTTTCACACATTTCTTCTTCAAGAAATCAATACAAAGTATCAAGTATGAACTTCTTAAAGCTCGTGACATGTGGACTATCTTTATACATGTGTGTGTGAGTATGTGTGATTTCTTATCGTTTCTTAGGAATTTCGAAATCGAAAGCACGAGAAACGTCAATGGAATACCAAAATGATTGATACTAATCAATCATTATTACGTAACTTGATCAATAATATCGAATTGATCGAATCAGTCAATAGTCGATTACAATGTCGACTCTGGTTTGCTTACTTGCTCGTTTGTTTGTTTGTTTGTTTATTTTTCTTTTGTGTTTATTCTTTCAATTTCCTTGAGAAAAGAAAAAGACAAGTAATATCGCAACAAACACACTCACACACACAGATAAAAGGAATGACAAAATAAAAAGAAGGCAGTAATAAACATAGAAAAATGTTTATTGTTTATTTCTAAATCCACGCGAATATGTATGTATGTATGTATGTATGTATGTATGTATGTATGTATGTACGTATACATATATTTAAGGCGCACGCATGCATGCATGTATTCATAATTATTATCGTTATCATGAACATCCAAATTCATATTTTCCGTTCCAACCATGTAGTTTCGATTAATAAATACGCGTACTTCTTCATTATTCATAAATATAAGCTAGTGTGACGACAAATATCGAGCGCAGCTCGTATATGACATCTCAATGCTAAGATATTCTCTCTCTCTCTCTCTCTCTCTCTCTCTCTTTCCCTCTCCATTCTCCTGTTCACTCCTCACCTCTCTCTCTCTCTCTCTCCCTTCCATTTACCTGACATTGAGAAAATTAACTTACGTTTTAGAAATTATCCGACGAACATCGCCGGTCTCCGTTCGTTTTCCTTTCTTTTTTTTTTTTCGCTAAATCAGCTATTTATTTTATTTATTTATTTATTTTTTTTTTATTTTCTTTCTTACTTTTTCCTCTTTCCTTCTTTCTGTGTCTGTTTCCACAAAAAAAAAGAAAAAAAAAAAAAAACTACCCAAGTGATCTAAGACACGTTTTGATCGATCGCATTCAACATTAATTATCATTCTCATTTAGTACAAGTGCAACTCACATTCATATTCTCATTCTCACTCTCATTTTCTCTCTCTCTTTTCCCCTCTTTATCTTTGTCTTTATCTTTCTAGCATACGAGAGAACATAACGACGACGAACGAATCGAACTCTAACTTATCGAACGGTAGCGTAATATAATATATGTATGTATATAAACGTCGATGCAATTAGATTCAAAGAATCTTCTTCTTTCTCCTCTCTTTTTTTCTTTCTTTTTTTTTCGTTCTTTTCTTTTTATTTATTTATTTTTTGTTTGTTTGTTGGTTTGTTTCCTTTTCATTAAAGAATCTTAAAACGCCTGTGTCAAAGGGGAATCTTATTTCATACGTGACTCACATCTTCTCCTCGACTTTTCTTTTTATTTATTTTAGATTACTTTTTTTTTTTAATTTTATTTATTTAGTCATTTATTTAATTATTATTTTATCATTGTCGCATTTTTTGTATTTTTGTTTTTCTTTTCATTTTTTTTTTCTTTTTATTTTATTTTTCTTCTTTTTTCTATCATTGATCGACCTGTTATGTTTTAGGAATACGCCTGTTACGTTTAGGAAAATATTTTATAGGCCGACGAGGAGAGTGAGTCGGAAAAAGAAAAGGAAACAAAATAGTAATAATAATTATTATTATAATAATTATAATTATAATAACAACAATAATAATAATAATAATAATAATAATAATAATAATAATAATAATAATAATAATAATAAATTGCTAATGGAAACTTTAGCCAAGGAATCCGTCATATTGTCAAGATGTACTTTATTTCTTTTGTTATTTTTTTATTTTTTATTATTTTTATTGATTTTTTCAAAATTTTCTCCTCCCCCACCCGTCTGCCAATCTCTCGCTCTTTATAATTCCCTCCTTTGCAATTATTTCTATCCGTCCAATTAAAAAGAAAAAAAAGAGAGAGAGAGAGAGAGAAAGAAAGAGAGAAAGAATGGAGGGAGACGGGAAGAAGTTCAAAATCTAGAAAAAAAAAAAATAAAAAAATAAAAAATGGATCATCTCGATCGATTGGCGTGATCGAAGACAGCGTATTTAAATCGGCGAATAATTATGGAGATTAATTTGTGCGGTCTTGTATAAAAAATAAAAAAAGAAAAAACAAGAAACCCTAACGAGAAAGAGAGAGAGAGAAAGAGAGAAAGAGATTCGATAATAATTAATTATCATCATCATTATTAATCATCAATATTATCAATTACTATTACTATTATTATTATTAATATTATTATTATTATCTATTCAGTTATCCTCTAGGAGGTGGGAATGAAAATTATTCTATGAGGTTTATCTCCTCGCTATTTTACCACCACCCTCAATCTCTACAATCCCTTGAAAATAGTCTGACTCCATACTTATGTGTATATACATATATATTGCAGTTAATGCAAAAAAAAAAAGAAAAAGAAAAATTATAGTAACGGTGTATCCCAAAAAGAAAACAAAAATAAAATGTAATATAATACAATACAATAAAATAAAATAAAATAAAATAATAATAATAATAATATAATATAATAATAATATAATAAGAAGAAAAAGAAAGAAAAGAAGATTATTATAATTATTTAAAAAATCTATTAAGGAATATATTGAACAATAATGCACGGATACCGCGAAAAGAATGTTCCAACTAAGAAACGACAAAAAAAAGAAAAAAAAATATACCTATACATATAATAATAATAATAATAATAATAATAATAATAATAATAATAATAATAATAGTAATAGTAATAGTAATAATAATAATAATAATAATAATAATAATAATAATAATAGTAATAGTAATAGTAATAATAATAGTAATAGTAATAGTAATAGTAAAATAAAATAAAAAAGAAAGAAAAGAAGCAAACAAACAAACAAACAAACAAACAAACAAAAAAGAAAGCTGGATGAGCCGGTGGTAAAAAGGGCGAGAAGGGTTGAGGCTTGCTGCTCTTAAGAGCTAAAAATTTGTTGTTTTTCTTGTTGTTGTTGTTGGTTCGCTTTTAATGAAGAAAGCCTTGTCCATTAAACAATTATCATTTGCTTTCTCATTTAGCGAGCACCATAATTGTTATGCGTTATTTTGTGTGTGTGTGTTATCTCTCTCTCTCTCTCTCTCTCTCTCTCTCTCTCTCTCTCTCTCTCTCTCTCTCTCTCTCTCATTTTATTTCACTGTTCTAGCTTCTTTTTCTTCTTCTTTATTTTTTCTTCTCTGAAATTCTTCTTCTTTGTTGTTGCCTTCTTAATTTTCCTTCAGTTTACCATTCGCGTATTTCGTTGGTACGACCATATGGTCTTCCATCGTCATAGACGTGGTAGACGAAGACGCCGTAATCATACCGTTAGTATATAACTTCTTCATAGATTTTCTCGAGGAGTCTCTGCCCAAATAGGCCTTGTGGAAGAACTGTGCGAATAGGACGAAATAACTGAAGTACATAGCCAGGCTAAGCCTGATGTTTAATCGTGATATGTGACACTCCGACTGTCCTTGTTTCAGGTACTGATAAGCCCACACGTTTATGGCACAGCCCATCACCATTTGTGACAATTGCAATCCCGTGACCAGCATCGAGATCCATTTTGGTGGCGAATAACGCATAGCCTTTAATGCGTAATAGCTATACATCAACGAGTGAACGCAATAATTCATTACGATGAACCATCTTGCCGATGACGCGTATTCCGTATATGAGAACCATGAATATAGCAACACGGTTATATGGTGATACCAATGTAAAAATATCAACGGTTGTTTACGTAGAACAATGAACACGGTATCACCTAGCTCCGGTAACTTCGATAACACGAACATCCATGTCCAAAAGCCCGACACTCGGTCTTGAACGATGAAACTGAAACATTAAAAAAAAAAAAGAAAAAAAAAGAAAAAAAAAAGAAAGAAGGAAAAAATAATGTGAGACAATTATTCATTGGTTCAATAAGATCCTTAATAAGGATCTTTATTATAAGGGGTTCTTTTATAAACCCATTTTTTTTCTGACGACTACAGCTAAATTATAAGTTTTTGTGTGTTATATATATATATATATATATATATATATATATATATATATATATCAAATATAAAAACTTTCGACATTATACTTCGTTAAATGTGTTTGCAATTATGTTTCGCAAAAGATTCTGACTGTCGAAATAGAAAGTTTATGTTAATATGATTGCATGAAATTGTTATAATTATTATTATAATTATTATAATTGTTGTGTTAAGAAATAATGACATTGTTAAAAGAATATAATGCAGCAATTAAATTTAAAAGTAACATATATATATATATATATATATATATATATGTATGTATTGATATTAGTATCCTCTTTAGCTCATTACTTATATATTTTTAAATAGATAAGCAAAACCATTATCACGTAGTTATATAATGTGAACTTTGTTATATCAATGCTAATATTAGTGTGTGTGTATGTGTGTAGATTTCATTGTATATACGTGTGTACATATATATATTTTCTTTTTCAAATCCACAATTCGAGATCATTGAAAAATTAAAAGCAAAATTATAATATTTAATTAATTTTTTATTGAATTATCGTAAATGTGCGAATTGATTTAATTGCATTACTTGCTCACGGATTACAAAATCAACGTTTAATCGAAAACAAAACTGAGACGACTGCGAATTAAATAATTTGCAAAAATATGTGTTTGTGTGTATTTCATATCGTTTTATTATCAACGACATAACTTACTTGAACTGGTGATTAGGAGAGTCATTTAATTCATGAGATATTAAAAGACATACGTATTTTTTATTACACTGACAATAATTTTAAAAGTTTTAAATAGGATGAAAAAATAACGATGACTATTTGAAAAACTCGCTGCTTTTCCTTTCTTTTTTTCTTTCACTTCAAGACGCGTTTCGTTTCAAAAACAAATATTGTACGTATAAAACAAAAAAATATCGCAATTTTTTTCAAGGACATATATTAAAAAAATATTACTTACTGTTTCTTTCAGTTTGTCTTCGTTATAGGAAAAAAAAAAAATATATATATATATATATATGTGTATATATATATATATATATATACACATATATACATGCATAAATAAGAAAAAAAAATAGAAAAAAAAAGATAATGATAATTTTTTTTTTAAATATATATATAATTCTAGTCCAAATACGATTATGCCAAAATACTTTACTTAATTATCACAACTGTTACTATTATCGTTTTATCTTATAATCGACTTTATCGCAAAATAGAGTTGCTTGTTAAAATTCAAATGTGCATGTCTCACTTCAATATTTGTACGAGATACATAATAACAAAATTACGATAACGTTGCAAATGAAAAAAGAAAAAAATAAGTAAAAAAAAAATAAAATAAAATAAAATAAAATAAATGAAATATATAAAGTTTATATCGTAAGGACCAAGCGTAAATTTCAAAATTATACTTATTTAAGATTCATATTCCTTTTTATGTACGATAAGTATAATAAAGTAAAAAAAAAAAAGAGAAAAAAAAAAGAAAAAAAAAGCATTACGAATGTTTAATCAAACAAGATCATGGATTGGAGACTTTTTAAGCGTTATAAAAAAAAAGAATAGGAAAGAAAAAGAAAAAGGAGAATGATTGATCATGAATAATAGTGTTATAAATATTAATAAGTAGACAAGAAAGAAAAGAAAAGAAAAGAAAAAAGGAATGATAATATACTATGTATCTGCGTTCCATCGAAACTACATAAGAATAACAAACCTGTTGAAGAACAAGAAAGAGAAGAAGAAAAAATTATTGGACAAGAATAATAATTGATGGATTATATTATACATATTTAATCCGTAAACAACTTAATTTATATGATTATATGATCTTGAAAATATATAATACTTCTTCGAGATGTTCTTTAGAATATTTCTTTTTTCTTTTTTTTAAAAGATTAAAGAAAAAGAAAATTACAAGCCTATCTTCTTAAATAATTACAAGACTAAACTGCAACTTTAAATTGACTGTTAAAACATAATGATCTACTCTATAAACTTTTTTCTTTGCAAAGTAATAATGATAAATATTTATGTATATTTACTTTGAAAATATTATATAAAAGACAAACGTTACGAACAATTCGTCGTAATAATGAATCATTTTTTACGATAATAGAAATGATGTCATGTGAAAAGATAAAGGCCGAGAATTTAAGTAGTTTATTTTTGAAAGGGGGAAAAAATAAAAAAAAATTAAAAAAAGAATAAAATAAAAAAGAACTAGTTATCGTTACTTGTTCGCTAATTCTACTTCTTCTTCTTCTTTGTTTACTTTTCCTTTTTATCCTACAATCTTATTTGCATAAAATCTACATCAATGAAGTATTTTTGGAGAGAGAAGAAAAAAACCAAAATCGATATTTCCCCTCTCTCTCTCTCTCTTTCTCTCTCTAGTTTTATTTTTTATTTTTGCTTATTTTGTTCGAATAGAAAAAAAATTGCATTACCAACGCTATTACCGACATTACATAATACTATTGAAAATAAATGCACGCGAAAAAGAAAAAAAAAAAAAAGAAGAAGAAGAAGAGAAACGGAAATCATAAATTGCTCTTCTCATCCTCCATTTTCTTCTTACATTACCAATGAAGTAGTCGATTTTTTAACGAGAAAAAAGACACAAAAAAATAAAAAAAAAAAGAAAAACCAGAAAGAAAAAAGATCTGGTCTCTTTCGTTTTATTTATTTATTTATTTATTTATTTATTGAAATCCAATATCTATTTTATTCGAATAAAAATCTATATTACCGATGTATTATCGACACATTGCTCCATATTTTTATATGATATAATAATAAAAACAAAAAATACCATAAATTGTTACTTCCTTTTCTTTCTTCTTTTTCAATCCTTTTAATTCCTAAGAAAATATATATCTCGATTCGAAGGAAAAAAGAAAAAAGAGAGAAAGAGAGGGGGGGGGGGAACAAAAAGAAAGAAAAATAAAAAAAAAATTTTTTTTTTCCCATTAATCCTCTTATTAGAATAGTATAAAAAAGAAAAGAGAGAAAAAAAAATTCTTACCTTGGTATACAAACACTGTAATAAAGTCCATGATTCCTGAGCACGTGAATGAATTCAGTCGCCGTTCTGGTGAATCCAATAATGGAGAACGATGCTAATAGGGTGTTCCATAGAGTGAGTATACCTCGTAGTTCGAACTTCGGTCTACTAGCCATGTAATGTTGACCACCAAAAATTAATATCATATATATACCACAATAATAAAATGCACTTGTCCAATGTTTCAACATCCATGCTCTTGTATCCTGATGCATAAACTTTTCTTCGAAATTAAAGACGTACGAGTAATTTGGACAAGTCACTTCCATGTAATCCATTTTGTTCATCTTGAAATATTTTTATTTCGTTCGTATTTCTTTTTTTTTTATTTATTTATTTATTCGTTTGTTTGTTTTCTTTTCTCTCTCTTTCTTTTTCTGTCTTTTATTTATTTTTTTTTCTTTTTAATTTATTTTTCCGTTCCCCCCACTCGTTTACTTATCGCCCACACGATATATTTCCCTATATCAATGTTTCACGTGGATATATTCTGCACAAAGAAGAAAACAAAAAATAACATAATTTACTTCACAACGATCTTATATATGAATCATAATACGTACATACATATATACATACACACAGAGATACAATGAAATATACGAAATATAATTGTAATCGCGATCACGATTATAAAAAAAAAAAAAAAAAAGAAAATGAAATTAATTTGAATCAATCGTTGATATGACATGATTTATCTTATTCGATATTTCGTAATAATAATCCCATTAAATCAAAATCGATGATGATATTTTAATGCCTACACGTAATATATTTTCACGAGGTATTAATACGACACGAAAGTCGTGCGTCATATCAATTCTCTTAAAAACGGATGATGAACCATTGTTTGCTCTGTATCAATATATACGGTGATCGTAACCTAAGGATTTCTATCAACGAGAGAACATTCTTCTTTTCTTTTCTTTTTATTATCATTTTTTTTTCTCTGTCTCTTTTATCGAATTAATTAAATAATTATATGAGAGAGAGAGAGAGAGAGAGAGAGAGAGAGAGAAAAAAGAAAGAGAGGAAGAATTCTTTGCGTTATACCTGTTACCACTCATAAAACACCTGTTGTGTCTGTGTATTTGTGTGGTTTCCTATTTTATTTTATTTTATTTTATTTTATTTTATTTTATTTTATTTTATTTCTTTTTCCTTCCTACACCAGCGTTAATGTGATTTAGAACGTAAAGAATTACTACCGCAAGCCGTACATATACTAACACCAAAGCCGATCAACATAGTTCAAACAAAACGATTACTTTTTACGATACCAATCGTAACACGATTAAAGCCTCAAACGATATCTTTCCTAAACGAATATTATCATTTTTATACGGAATGGGACAAAACAAAAATTCTCACGTGATATTAAGTAAAAAAAAGTAAAAAATTGGAAATCAGGAAAATCAGAAAACTGAGAAAAAATAAAAAAAAGAATAAATAAATTAGCTTAATAAATTTTCGAAAGAAGATAATCCGATTTATAATATTCATCACGTAGTATGATATATATATGTGTAAATAAATAAATAAATAAATAAATAAATGAAAAATCACAATTATTATTATTATTATTCCATCGTGAATATTATCTCCAAAAATAGACAATATTTTTATCGTCTTTGAAGACGTATATACATCGTTTCTAAAAAGAAAACAAAATATAACAAAAAATATTAGTGTTAAGATCGTTTAAAAACTTTGAATCCACCCTATACGTGTATAATCGATTGGCAAATGGCTGAATGTTTATTTTGATATATGCACGTATATGTGAGAGTGTACATATTCGTATTATGATTTTACAATCTAATGAAACAGAATGTATATGTGTGTGGGTGTGTGTACGATAAAAGAGAGAGAGAGAGAGAGAGAGAGAGAGAGAGAGAGAGAGAACCACTCATTCTTTTCATTCGACATATCTAGTTCATTGCTATGCGGTCTTTCATTTGGCAACTCGTAAAATCCTTCCGTATAAACTATAGAGAGCGCAAGCATATCTCCGAGATTGATCCATCCGGAAATCTCGGTCACTTTTAACACGTGTATGAGAGAGAAAGAGAAAGAGAAAGAGAAAGAGAAAGAGAGAGATTTTTCTCATTGATATCTAGAAATTAATGTAAACACAACATAGACATACAATACAAAAAAAAAAGAAATATTTGGCATGGATCATTGTGATCGATCGGTAAATGAAATAAAACAAAACAAAAAAATAATCAATTAACGATCGATGATTTTTAATTAATTATCGACACGATATTTAATATGGCGAAAGAAAAAAGAAAGGTAAGAAAGATGTTATTACAGTTCTATAATAAAGTAATACAAATAAATGGAAAAATTAAAGATATTATTAGATCGAATTATAGATAAAAGTTAAATACGTGTAAATAGATAAGAGGCAGAAAGGATATAAATTTCTTAGTACAATCTTTATCTTTTTATATTATATATATATATATATATATATATATATATATTTGTTAAATCACGTTATATAGACGTATACGTGTACATGTACGTGTATGTGTGTATGTGAAAGAAGAAGAAAGAAAAAGGACGATAAAAAAGAAAAAAAAAAAAATACAGGAAGATGACGTTGTTGAATTGAAGCAAATGAAATTAAAGATATAAAAAAAAAAGGAGAAAAAAAATGGAGAAGTAAAAGAAATACACGAAGTAAAAGAATAAATTAAACGATTTAAAAATTCAAACAATCATTATGATCTCTTTCTTTCTTTCTTCTGTTTCGCGCGCGCGCGCGCGCGTGTGTGTGTGTGTGTGTGTGTAAGAATAAAGAAGCAAAAAAGAAAAGAGAAAAAGAACAAGTTACAATCTTGCAAAATAAAAAGTAAAAAATGAATGACCTTCCAAGTCGAATAAAAACTACAGAAAGACAGGGAGAGAGAGAGGGAGAGCGAGAGAGAGAGGGAGAGCGAGAGAGAGAGAGAGAGAGAGAGAGAGAGAGAGAGAGAGAGAGAAACATTCAAACAAGTTATACCTACGAGGAAAACGAAGGTGAAAAAGTCAAGAAAAAGAAACATGACATAATATTTCAATCAATTTCAAATTGAGAAAATTACATAATATTCAAACAATCTATACTATTTACTGTTTCTTTAATAAGGAAAAAAAAAAGGAAAAAAAAAAGAGGAAGAAAAAGAAAAATGAATAAAAATGATTTTGTTAAATCACGTTATATAGACGTGTACGTGTATGTGAAAGAAGAAGAAAGAAAAAGGACGATAAAAAAGAGAAAAAAGAAATACAGGAAGATGACGTTGTTGAATTGAAGCAAATGAAATTAAAGATATAAAAAAAAAAAAGGAAGAAAAAAAATGGAGAAGTAAAAGAAATACACGAAGTAAAAGAATAAATTAAACGATTTAAAAATTCAAACGATCTTTATGATCTCTTTCTTTCTTTCTTTCTTTCTTTCTTTCTTTCTGTTTTTCTTTCTCTCTTTTTCTTTCGTTATAAACGATAAAAAAAGAACGACGAACTCGAGAAATATTACGAACGAATCACGAAGGAATAGAATGACTCGACAACGGAAGCGCACGAATCACGTATGGAAAAGACGAAAGGTGATAGGCCGAGAAGAAGAAAAGATGACGAATATCGTCGTAAAGCAACGAACCGGTATCGTGCCACCGTTATACACAGCATCACCATACCACCAACGAACACGAGGTAACTACTAACAAGAGCAATAGCAATAGCAACAGCAACAGTAGAATAGAATAGAATAGAACAGAACAGAGATGAACATATGCAAACATACTGAGGGAGGTTAGAGTGCACAATCCCGGTTCGCGTTCACGAATTAAGGTCGAGAGCCCTCGTGTGAAAATATATTACATAGTATATATATATATATATATGCATACATATATACTTATGTATATATATATATATATATATGGATGTATGTATGTATATCTCTGTCCTAACCTTTCGGTGTGAAAATGAATTAGAGAGAAAGGTATATAATGTACGTTGATAACGTACGAGAGAAAGAAGAGACTATGCTGAACGACATATAGACATCAGGGGTGATGAAAAAAAAAATCAACGAAACCAAAAAATAAAAAAAAAATTTTTTTTTTAGATCACGCCACTCTCGGCATCGATATGTATCGCGCGAGAAAGAGAGAGTACGATTTCCACTTTTATTTACTTTATATCTATTTTTTTTCTGTTATTTTTTTTCTTCTTCTTTATCATGGTCAAATTGAAATAAATCGTAAAGAAAATTCAAAAGGGCGGACGACTCTACTTTATCGGCTCGTCCGATACACGAGAAAGAGAGACAGACAGAAGAGAGAAAGAGAGAGAGAGAGAGAGAGAGAGAGAGAGAGAGAGAGAGAAATAAAGAAAGAGAGAGAAGGAAAATTTGTGAAATTGATACTAAGTGTATTCTTCTTTTTCATCTATATAAACATATACAAATTATACACAATATATATATATATATATATATATATATATATATATATACCGTGACTGATATGTGTATATATATATATATATATCCATCTTTATCCCTCCCCTCTTTCTCTATTTTTCTCTCTCTTTTACGAGCACGTTCTCCCATAATAAAATCGAAATAATCGTGATTATATACGCTAACTTACCGACGAGAGGAAGAAGAAGAAGAAGAAGTGTGTAATATAATAAACGAGTGGTTTATTCGTTCGCTATCAGGATGAAAAATTTTCTTCTACCGGCTCCTCCCTTCTCTCTCTCTCTCTCTCTCTCTTCCTTATTTTAATATCTTCGTTATTCACAAGAATAAAATTGACATTATTTTGTGGATAGCGCACGATGAGGTCTCCTCGAAGTCTCCGAGAGAAATGGCTAACTAAGCCGCCTAGCTTTTACCGATTTTCTTTTTCGTTAATAAACTCTCTCTATCTCTCTCTCTCTCTCTCTCTCTCTCTCTAATTCTCTCTATCTTTCTTTCTCTCTCTCTATCTCTCTCTATAGATATATATATAAATATAAATGTATATTCGTTTCCAAGAAAATTATTCACACCGAAGATTTTATAATACTCCGAAAGTCCTTCGTCGTTTATGTTATACAATAACTACATATTTAACGCGCAAAACGAAATTTTGTTGATCGTAAAAAAAAAAAAGAAAATAGAAAATATTTATTCTCTTCTACTATGGATTGTTAAGAGTATTTTATATATACACAAGCACGCACAAGAACGAACAGGCACACGTACACACTCGCACACGCACATATAATACGGTTTATATATATATGTATGTATGTATGTATGTATGTATGTATGTATGTATGTATGTATATGTATATGTATATATCTATCTTTCTATCTCTCTTTCTTTCGTAGCTTTCGTCTTCTTGACGAATCGTTATGTCTGGCTCCGTTTTCCTCTTGACGAAGAAAATCGATAGATAAACAATGTTGAAAGGCAACGTGCGCGTTCGTAACACAAAACCTCTGTCTTTCTCTCTCTCTCTCTCTCTCTCTCTCTTCTTTTCTATCGTATATATCGTATTCTCTTTCTAACTGTATCTATCTCTTCGTCTCTGTTTCACACTCTCACTCTCTCTCTTTCTGTCTAAATAATAACGTGTCGTCGAAGTTGTTTCTCGGTATCTTTAGTAAATTATCTATCTTTCTTTCTTTATCACTCTATTTATCTATCTATCTATCTAATTATCTATCTATCTATCTATCTATCTTTTCGTAGAATTTCTTCTCACCTAATTACTACGCGCCTGTAAGATACGTTTAATCTACTACGTGTGTGTATATATGTATGTATGTGTGCGCACATGTATATCTTTTTAAAACGCACTATTATAATATTCGAGTCAAACCCGGTCTCTCTAACGTTCTTTGCACGATGGCTCGCTTTTTTTTCTTTCTTTCTTTCTTTCTTTTTCTTTTTGTTTAATCGTACTTGTCCACGCTTTACCGTGTACACCGTGCAATGTGCTCCGCGAGACTAACGCTGTTCCGTGTTTAACGCTAACGGATAAGTAGCGCCACTGACTTATCGTTTCACAGTGGGTGGGACGATACAAGGTTGAACTCGATGCTGATTGGCTGTTAAAGATGGCTCGTGTTTATCGACCAATCGACCGATGGCGATCGTCTTCTCTGATAGGTCGTATTATAAACGCGTGATCCTGATGTATCTGTATTATCTACCAATAGTTTTCAATATAAAATAAATTATAATTATTATATACCGTAAAGAATATTAAAAAATATAAGCCATTTTTTCCTATTAAAATAATGTCCTTTTGGAAAGGAAAAAAAAAATAGGAAATGAAATTTTCGTAAAAATCTTTCTTGTTCCCAATGAAATTTATTTTCGTCAATAATTCATTAGTTTTTGTTTTTTTTACACCCGTTATCGTATTCTCATGTCGCACTCTGACGGCCGTTTATGTAACTAACGGTTTACAACGTAGTCACGTTTCTAATATATTGTTTGACTTTTAATCCTGTACGACGTCTCATGTGGATCACTCGTGTTCTACTTCTCTCTCGAATTATAAGTTAATATTATTATTAAAAATATCTTATTTCTTAAATAAAGCTTGCAGTTTACAATTTGTAAGTGGAGGTAAGTGGATGTAAAATTAGATATCGTTAAAACGTGCTGAGAGGAAAAGATTCGTTTAGAAAATACAACATGTCGTCGAACATAACCTATTTATTCTGATACATTTTAATATCTACAATTTATTATATAGAGATATATCGATAGATAAATCATTTTCATAAGGAAATATATTTTTATTACTTCGTTTCTTTTTTTTTTTTAAACATTTAATTTAATGTTCAAGAATACACGAATCTACTTCAACTCCTCCGTTGAAATATTTAATGAATATTTAGTCGTGTCTAACAGCGTAAGGTACAGAACGCACAGGAAGAAAATTATGTTTAAGTTTCTTATATATATATATATATATATATATATATATATATGTACACACACACATTATATTTTACATATAATATAATTTCAATTGTAAATATAATAATATATGTCGTTATACGTCTTGAAACTATAATAGAGGATACAATTATATTTTTTTAATTATATTATTTCACATATATCAAGTATGTATTATTGATATAAGATATAAGATGGTATACAAGATTATTGGCACATCATTTATAATTTAAAACATTTTTCAATGATATATATCAATTTTTTAGTTTTACATTAATACATTTTTAATATTTATATATTGATAACGACAAAGAAGGACTCAATTTTAAGAATGTTATTTTTTATGAACACTAGGAATCATTTAAACAATATTTATCAATTGTAACAAAGTATAAAATATTCATTTCGAAATTATTAAGAAGTATTAGAGAATACATTACAATTAAATAGAACTATACCGAAATTCGTTTCAAATTGATTCATTTTGGCATATCGCATTGTTTGTTATATGTTAACATTATTTATGTTATATACGTAGAAATATTTTTTAATAGAAAAAATTTCTAGAAGACTTCCACATTTCAAAAACAAAAGTATAGTATTAGAAATTAATATATCTTTTGAAAACTATAAATATAAAAATATAGTTATTATTTGATCAGAGAATAAGATAATCTGATTAATTTTGATAACAATGATAATATGACATATATAATGTTACACGCATACATCATGTTATATGATACTTTTTGTTTTATGTGTTATTCTAAACACACAATAATCTTTCTTTTCTTTTTTTGCGAAATCATAAATTTCTGCTCAGATAAAAGATATAACTGAATTTTTTAAATTTAATCAATAAAAAAAAAATCTTTGATTATAAGCAACATATCTCCTTTCTTATAAATTGTAATCACTTCTCTAGCTGCAGCATGTATTTAAATCTCGCCCTCCCTCTGTCTGTCTGTCCCTGTCCACCTGTGCATACATCCATATATATTACTTTACTTAACATTCTATTAAAAATCATTTTGATATATAACGATATCTATAATCTAAATTTAACTTATTTTTATATATCACACCATAAGAATGGTCTACAAATTTTTATATCTCATGCCATGTATACTATATATTTATATTATTAATCAGATATTAGTAATATCTGGTAATACTGTAATAATTGTTTTATTATAATTTACAAAAAAACACCCTGTCGTATTATCAATCACTATTACATGAATACAATAACTGGCCCCCCACTTCCTGCAAAGTGATTGATTTTACCTGTTTCGTATGATATTTTTCATAATCACATAAATATATTAAGAAACGTATCGATCGAATTCAAATGATAAAAATAATTATATCATATAATTGGACATTTAACCCTTAACAAATCAGATTTATTGACTGCTGTTTTTTTAAATATTTTATTTCAAACACCATTTGATTCTACTATTATACAAATAAGAATGAGAAAAATTACCTCTATACTTTTATATTAATTATTGAATTTTGTGTGTGTGTGTGTGTGTGTGTGTGTGTGTGTGTGTGTGTGTGTGTGTGTGTGTGTGTGTGTGTGTGTGTGTGTGTGTGTGTGTCATAATTAGATGTTGCAGTCTCATAAATTACATCAGAGTAGAAAAGGGTTAAATTATAATATGTCCATACTATACATCATTCAAACTAACAGCAATATACTATCAACTGTAGTAATAAGAAGGATCAAATATTTTTTTTATACATTTATCTAAATATCTAATATTTATAACTCTGCACAATGCAAGATTATAGGAACTTAAAATCAGTTTTTTACCATTTTTTTTCTTTCTTTTTTTTTTTTTTTTTTTTTTAATCTTATATATTTTCTATTTAATTATATTCTTTGAAGAATAGTTATTATGTTGTTATATTTATATAATAATAAAATTAACTAGTAATAATGATAATATATATATTAATATTTTTCAAATACTTTTAATGACATTGCATCAATTTTTTATACCACAAAATAAGATAATTCTATAAAACGATTTAATACAGTCGATATTTTTTGCTTTGTCATTACTACAGTCTTGTATAAAGCTTGCATAAAATTTTTCTATTAGATAGCTGCATAATTTCATCTTTTTTTTTTTTTTTTTTTTTTTTTTTTTTTTTTTTTTTTTTTTTTTAGTTGATAAAATTTAGAAATCTACAATTTTGAAAGAAAAAGTACGTATATTTAATTAATAACAAGGACAAAGAAATTATGCAACGACCTAATAAAAAGAAGGAAAGCACTTAATAGTTAATTATTGTTGAATTCAAATAAGATTTACAACTTTGCTTTATTCAAGCAGTCTAAAAATTATTGTTTGCAGTCTTTTTTTTTATAATCAACGATCCTGATACTTTCTTCAAACATATAGGCACTCAAAATAAAAAGAAAATATATATATATAAAAAAAGAAAACTTCATGCTTCCCATCCTAATGAAGTCTAGCAAAATTTTTCATTCATTAAATTATATATATATAATTAATAGATCAAAAGTATTAAAAATGTATGTTATAAGATCAGAAATAATAAAATATATGTAAACATAGTTTAAGAGAGGCATGATGCTGCTGTTAATCAAATACATCCATAAATACTACCAAATCTAAATCTATTGAATTCTATTTAAAAAATTTTCAATTTAAAAAAAAAAAAAAATAAATTATTCAATTGAAACAAGTTGTTAAAAAATTATTAAAGCTAATAGGCCGGATATTCCATCGTTAAATAAAAAAAAAAGGAACATACAATTATTAAGTTATAAAACATAAATGTGTTAAATTATATAATCTACAAATTGCTCGTGCGGAAAATAAGTCGATAAATACGCGAAATTAACATTCAATTATTTTAAATCGTATTGAAATAATTATAGCATAGCATGGATAAACTTAAAAAAGCACCTCGTCAATGTTGAAGAATATAATACATATTAGTAAAGAGATAAAATTCATTATTTTCAACAATTGCGACATAATTAAATTGTTTCTATCACAAATATTAGAAAATATATGGATTTCATTTGATAAATTCCCTTATGCAAGAGAAATTAACAATCCATTTGCATATGTAAGTTATCAGTAAATTCAACGATGATGACAGTGATGATAATAAAATAATAATAATCATAATACCAAAAAATAAATCATAATGATAATGAAGATGACAAAGTCATTGAAAGCAACGATAATGATGATGATGATGATGATGATAATGATGATAATAATATTAATAAAGTAGTAATACTAATTGAAAAGTAGTTGCAGGGATGGTGGTAATAGCAATAAATGACGATGATGATTGTAGTAGTAATAATAATAATAATAATAATAATAATAATAATAATAATAATAGTAATAATAATAATAGTAATAATAATAATAGAAATAAAAGTAATAATAATAACAGTATATCTAATACTCATAACAGAGGTAACAGTGCAATTCTAATATGATATAAAATGCATTATAATTTAGTAATTCCATTCATTGCAGAATGACAATTTAGACTTGTAATATAATGTTTGGCACATAAAAAGTACTTAGATATCTAATCTCCTGTATGTATATATATTTTTTATATATATGTTTATATATATATATATAATATATATATATATATATATATATATATATATTATATATATATTTATATGTATCATTATTTCTTATAATAGAAGTCTGAAAAAATGTAATCCATTTTTACTTTAGTGATAAACAGGTAGAATATATCTAAATATGAGTTTGTCATTCTGCTTTGACATCGATTTAAATACTATTCTAGACACGTGAGGAATTAAGATACACCGTTACAACAACAACAAAAAAAAAAGATACTATTGCAATGTAAAATTCAATGACATTACAGATTGTCATTTTGTTGAGAGTTTAGCATTATAGTTTACGTATTTTTGTATGTGAAAAAAAGAGATAGAGAAAGAGGAGCAAGGGCATATAACATTGAATTTTTTAGTGTATGCATATGTTGCATCTCCTGTCCTTTTACTAATATATATCCTATCTTGTATTACTCCGACTTTTAAGAGAGCGAACAACATTAAAAATTGTACAGATTGCTGGATATTGCGGGTTAAGGATGGTAAGGTTGGGTCAGTTGGTATTTTGTTTGTTGGAGCGAAGGCGAGCCAAACCGGAACGCTCACCCTCTTCTTCGTCGGATGTACAAGGTGGCGCACCACCTACAGCACCGCGAGAAGACGTTGCTTGCATTAATTCTTGATCGGGTCCATTACGATGCTCGTATAATAAAATATTTAACATTTCCTCATAAATGCGAGCTTCTGGAAATTCAACCTGAATATCAAGGAATTTAAGTTATTGCTCTTTATATTTTTTGATTCGCATATTATATATATATATATATATATATATATATATATATATATATATATGTATGTATGTATGTATGTATGTATGTATGTATGTGTATGTATGTATGTATGTATGTATGTATGTATATATATGTATATACCGTGTGAATTTTAGATCTTACCTTTGTATGTTTTTTATCGGTTGTATATACAATTGAATGGCAGCATACTTCAGCTACTTTACGACCGTGACCATAAAATGTCCAACAGCAAATTTCACTCGAACCAATTACATCCTTGATAAATAGCACCCTACCATTAAATCTAAGAGACATTTTATCAAATAATTCTATATTTTTTAATAGATTGTCGTCTGATGTACTGGAATGATAGAATATTACATATATTTATTTTTAGCGAAGGATGACTTATTTAGTTTGAGAAAAATAATTTAACTCTAAAAATTTGTTGATACTACCTTGTATATGAATATTTGTTATTGTGCCTATTTATAATAAGTTTTACTACTGGCTTAGCAGTATTACTTATAAGAAGTTGTTCTTCTCTTTGAGACGTAATTAATGAGACGGTACAAATAGAATCTGCTTCGCGTTCTTTCCTAAGAAGTGCCTGCTCGCACGATTCAGCTAATTCACTGATACAATAGTATTTAGCTTCTGCCAAAAGTTCAGCCATCTCTTTCGCGCTTTCTGGCAATGGTACAGAGCCGTCTCTTAGGAAATTCAAAATTGTACCAAAATGTTTTCCGCACCGATCAATTAATATCCATCCTATAGAAAAATGTATAATGTAACTAAGGACGTGCCAACTACTTGTTATTAAAAAGATAAATAAATAAAATTAAAAAAAAAAAAAAAATACAGAAAACCTATTCTTCCTAATAAAAGATCACTTTAGTTCTTACATAAATAAGATACATAATAAACCAAAAAAAAAAGAAAGGATAAATTTATCTAACTTGAATTAACGTAGGAACATGTATTAATACTTTAATATTTTAACAACAAATAATTAAAAAATGTTTCGCCTTAACAAATGATATATCGCTATAAAATTTTTAATAAATTACACATGACATATCGCTAATGTACACGAACTATATACTCGCATCATCTCACACAATATACTTTAATATTTAAAGTGTCTCGTGAGTAAAGAGTGAGTGAGTGAGCGAGAGAGAGAGAGAGAGAGAGAGAGAGCTGAACACATCAAAACAGAATAGAAAAGATGGCGGCCGAACGGTGAACGGTCTTAAAAAGATCGAATATTCATCGAAAATAAATACAATATTATGGTGTAGAATACAATGATATCGTGTTATTCGTAAATACGTAGAATCGTATAAAAATTATCGTTTAAATTCGTTTAATATCGTAATCTTGATCGCATAAATAATCTTACCTTCGGAGTCGGTAAGAACCTCCATACGACCACTGAACATGGCGCGTAACATCGTGTCATGTTTTTGCAATGTGCCCAAAGTCGTATAATGTAACGAACCACCGATATTCAACTTGACGTACTCCGAAGGACACTTAATCACCGTCTTATGATTTCCAGACATAACGAGCTTCGACACAACTCCAAAAACGTTTAATTAATTAATCGAAAAACGTATATCCCCGAGAATAAGTTAAATAAGACGAATATAAAGAAATGTAAAAGAGGGGGGATAAAGTGTGATATAGCGAGTTCTTCTATCTTTCTTTTTTTCTTCCTTTTATCGTTTTCCTTTTTCTCTCTCTTTTTTTTTTTCAAAGTGTCAAATCCACCGTACAACGACGACGACGACGACGACGACGACGACGACGACGACGACGACGACAACGACAACGACGACACGAAGTTAGGCACTCGACGCACTCGATCGAATTTTTTCTTCTTTCCTTTTTTTTCTTTCTTTCTTCTTCTTCTTCTTCTTCTTCTTCTTCTTCTTCTTCTTCTTCTTCTCTTTTTCCCCTTTTACTTTTCCTCTTTTTTAATTTTTAATTTTTTACTTTTTCGAACGACGAACGAACTAATAATTATTAGATAATTGTCCCCTTTTAAGTAGCCTCGAATAACCTCATCGTAGTCGTAAATGATTCTTATTATTAACGCAGATATTACGAATAACACAGGTTCTTCGCGCGATTCGACACGAAAGAATGCATCCTACCGTACCCCCATTTTGCTGAATGACTAGTGGCACGAACGACGAGCCAGGATCGTTAAGCTTCAATATAGATATCGTATCGCGTGTATAATGTGCGCACCTGCTGCGTTCTCTTCTATGTTGAAATTTCTTTATCGACCTGACGTAACGTCGGTAAGTAGATACTATAAGCAAGTCTATACGTAAGTACGTTCGTATGGTCAACTCGATTGTCGATAAGGTAGTACGATGATATGTACAGACGATAAAGAAGATTTGAATTCTTATCGAATCGTTTTTTCTCTCAATACTTTTATATAATTCTTATAAGAAAATGTAATGAATAATAATTATACAATTTTTTGTTTTTTGTTTTTGATTTCTTTTTTTTTTTTGCTTGCAATCACTATTCTAATCGATATATGTATTAAAACGTCATCAGTCGGAAAATATATGGATCACCATTGGCAACCAAGGAGGAAAACAAAAGTTTACGCATGCGTATCATACAAAAAACTAACATTCGTTTGTTTTTGTTTGTCGTTTAAGAGAAGAATGGCCGATTCGTTGACAAAGTACGGCCTTTATATAGATGATCTAAGTAAGATTTGTATTTTAGAACCGGAAGTAGCTAATCAAACGAATAAATTAAAGGAGGAATGTCAAAATTTCGTTACCAGTAAGTTAGTAAGGCGTTGTTGATCGTGTTCAGCAATGATATCGATTGAGAAGATTCTTCAACTTCTTTGCACACTTTCCACACTATGATCTTATTTTTCTCTTTTGTTTCTCTTTTCTTTTGTCTTTTTCGTAGATACTCTTACTCTAACATTTTACCACATTTTTCTTGCTCTTCGCGTGACGACGTAATAGTTCTTTTAATTCCCTTTATTATGAATTTAATTCTTTTACGATTTTAACTTGTTGGTTATCGTTCACTACCATAACACTTCGTTCGATCAAGAATGTCATGTATGCTACTCGACGGTACAGTACGAATCAAAGAAAACGAAATTCCCAAGGATTTTTTCTTTTTTTTTTATTTTTTCGGCGACCGCACACATTTAAAGGAGCGTTTTCATTTTGAATTCGTGCATTATATAACACATCTCAACATATCTCAAATTTTTATTATTTTTTTTTTCGAAATTAATTTATGAAAAAAAAAATATATATATATATATATTTCGACGATTGTAACATTTTCGCCATTTTTATTATTCTCGTATTCCTATTTTTTTCTTCTTTTTTTTTTTTTAGTTTTTTTATTTCTTTTTTTTTTTTTTTAATCAGCAGTTATTTGCAAGCAAAAAAATTGTAATAAACTGAATATTTTTTTTTTCGAATTACTTTGTAATTCGTCTGTCGCCATTTTTTTATAGGAATCGTGGAATTTCAAAAAAATTGTAATAAATTCATTGACCTGACGGACAACTGGGCGAATGAGGTCGAAAAAGAAAAAATGCGAACAATTGGCGCGCGAAATTTATTACGTTCGGTTGAAAAACAACGAGATGCGCAGAAACAACAAATACAGGTTATTGAAAATTCTTATCTGTTGTTTCTTTCTTTATTATTTTTTTTTAATATAATCAGATCAATAGAATATAAAAATTTCAGGCATTGATCATGGAGAAATCAATGGAATTAGAACGTTTGAGGATCCAATATGACTCGTTAAAAAAAATTGAAATGGAACAAATAGAAACGATTGAACATTTAACAGTAAATTAAAATTCAACTATGCAAAAAATATTATAACAATTGTATTTTGATATTAAGGGAAAGAACGTATTGAAAAATAAAAAAGAAAGAAAAGAAAACAAAAAACAGAAAAATTAAGTTAGAGACTAATCGAATGAACATATATTATGAATATTACTATCATACATAAGTTTATGAGACGAAGTTTGTAGTTTAAGAGAATGCATGGGGGTGGAGGGGTTGGAGGTGTACGAGAGAACCCTTCTTAATGAGAAAAATGGTGTTAAGAGTACGCAGTACACTTATCGGTTAAGTTGACAAACCCCTGAATTGAAAAGGCACATCAGTTTTATTTTCTGAATCGATACTCTAGAGATTCGCAGACAAGTATCGTTATAAAAATCTACAAACAGTCGGTCAATCCGAATTGACAATTTCATTTGAGAATGCTCTACGACACAAGAGAATCAAGTTATTAATTTTTCAACAGCGATTACAGTTTTAGGCACTGCAATAGTGTTTTGTGCTTTTGTATTTTAATTAGGTCTTTCGTTCCACATGTTGTTTCTTCTTTTTTCTTTTTTTTTTTTTTTTATATATATGTATATATATATATGTTCTTTGTCTTTTTTGTTTGTCTGTTTGTTTGTTTTGATAAAATCAATGAATATAATTGAATTAGTACAGTTAATGGAGCGAGATATATTTACATTTTGTTGTCGAGAAATGATTGTTTCTTAATTCTTAATTATATCGCACAATAATTATGTGTCACAAATGATGAGTTCTCACGCAATGCCCTTATGTAGTACAATATAATATAATACATAAGTTTTCAGATTGATGATCTCTCTATGTATATCGAATACTGTTTCTGAAAAATCTTAATTCTCAATCGTATAAGTTTCTACATAAAAGACGAGTTCGAACTCGTTGACAAAAGTGCAATGGCACTTCCAAAATAACATAATGTGAAATTACTATTATTATTATTATTATTATTATTATTATCATTATTATTATTATAATATTATTATTATTATTATATTATTATTATTATTCCTTTTTTTTTCTTTTTTTTTCTTTGTTAACAATATCATCGATACAAAAAACCATAGAACGATAACACCTGATAAGCGGACGTCTTAATTCTGCAATGAAAGTTTTTTATACTCAGAGATTATGCCCGTTCAACCATTGTACCCCAGGGATTCAAAAATAAACTTTATTTCGTAAAAATAAGAAACGGCGTATGTGTATATGTGTAATATATATGTGTGTACGTGTGTGTATATATGTATAGTTGTGTGTATGAAATAGTGTATGTGTGTGCGTATACGTGTATATGTATGGTGTTTTTAATTATTACAAATATAAATCCTATAGCCTAAATTTATAAATATGTACAATTACATATATACTTACTATATTAAAAGTAAGCTAAAAAAACTCAAAGAGCATATTTCGTCAACATAAATGGAGCAAATGAGATGATAAGCAATTAACTTTATTTGCTGAAAGCTAAATTAAATGAAAGAAAAAGAGATATCATGTGTGTGTGTATGTATATATATATATATATATATATATATATATATATATATACAAAAAAAATTCAATCGTACTTACAGAAATACTATTTTTATGCTTTGAGATTTATACTTCTTTTTTTTTTTTTTTAATATCGAATACGACAGGGTTTTAAAGGACCTTTATTAATTTACGATTGTCTCAACTATATGGAAAGTTATTTTGAGATTTTTATAGTGTCTTATTTGACCGACAAAAAAAAAAGAAGAAAAAGAAAGCAGATAAATAAAAGTACAAAAGAAATTTCTCAAGGGCACGTATCGTGAAAATTTTCATGATGAAGAAAAGTCCAAAAAAAAAAAAAAAAAAATAGAAAGCAAAAAAAAAAGCAGCGTATCATCTCCATGTGCTCCAATCGTTCAGTCTATCACCATTAGCCAACACACTAACGCACTCTTCCTTTTTAACACATTAGTGTAGTAACTGTTACTGTACGTTAATGATCATACATCCGTGTTCAATTCACAGTTTTACAGTATGATAAATCATTTGACATGAATTCACATTCATCCACCTGTTTCCAGAGAGAAGAGATCAGTTTATATATCGCGTTATATTTTTTTCTTTTCCTTTTTCTTTTTCATTCGTTTTTCTTTTAGTTGGTAATTTAGATAGCTGCCTCTGTCTTAAGACGTTTGCAAGATTGCATTCTATTTTCTTCTGTAACGCAATCGTTGCTCTCTTTATTAGGGCTAGAAGGTGACACCGATCTTTTTTCTTGTACACAAACTTCAGCTATAGTTGCATTCGTTGCATTCGAGGAAGGTGGTTTAAATCGTACGATAACTGCAGTCATATTGTCACATCCTGTACCATCACCTAACGTATCTGGCGCGAGACAATGATCGAATAACTGTAATATAAGTGAAATTAGTATGTATATGTATATATACATATATATATATATCATCATAAAATATGAAATGGTTTTGAAACCATAAATGAATGAATGCATGAATGAATGAATGAATGAATGAACTAATTACCTCTTCGCAAATTTTAGAAATGTTATCGTACTTTTCGGTTAAACGTGTTTTAATGAATTGTACAACATCCTGACTCGACATGAAATTCCAAATACCATCGCAAGCCAATATCATAAATTCATCCCTTTCTGGTTCAATGGTAATATGCCTTACATCTGGGAGCGCTGATATCATTTGTTCTTGCGGAGGCAAAACTGTGTTCTGTTTGTATGCGTGATCTCCAAGCGCTCTTGAAAGATTAAGGCCACCATTGACTCTCCCATCGAATGTAACTTTTCCACCAGCTTTTCGTATACGTTTCATTTCTGGCTCGTCCTCAGGCTTATGATCCAGACTGAGTTCGAGGGCTTGACCATCTCTACACAAAACGCATCGTGAATCTCCTGCGTTAGCTACATACAACTCATTTTCTTTAAGTATAGCGACAACTGCTGTACATCCACTGTCGGAACCTGGCTATAAGAAAAAAATGATATGCAAAACTTATTATTATTATTTTTTCTTTTTTTTTTTTTTTTTAAAGCAAATTTATAATCCTGTTAAAACTACGATACGTTCGAAATTATATTACCTCTTCTATGTTTAGTACATCATCTTCATCGTCATCTTTGTCGTCGTCATCTTTGTCATCGTCATCTTCACCATCTTCGTCTTCGTCACTCTCATCTTCGTCGACATCTTCCGTGTCATCTTCATCACTAAAACTTCATCATGTTTTAATCTAGGATTTGGTTACCTTTTTTTTTCTTTTTTAATAATATAATTCTAAGTTTATTCGATAGTGTTTAAGTACGAGTATCGAATACGAGTTTAAGTTATCATACCTTTCAGGGACTCCATCGAAGCTTTCATCGTTTTCATCATCATCGTCGTCCCCTTCGGACTCTTCATCATTCTTCTTTAAAAAACTTTGGTAAAGCTCGATCGATTGAACTCTTCTTCGATCACTGCTACTTATTCTCTCTTGTTGTCCGGCATCTCCATTTTCTACTGGCGTACAAGAACTGCTTGACACATTGTCGCCCCCTCCTTTACTACTATCTGCATCTTCTATTCTTTTTGATTTTGCTCCGTTTAATTCAACTTCATTTGTAACAGGTACCGAACATGCTGATTTTCCAGGACTCGATACTTTTTCTTTAACATCTTCTGAACTATCCGGCATGTCGGCAGATTTCGCTGTTTCCATATCATCGGTAGAGACTACAGGTACAGATGCATGCATATTTCCATTGCTGGTAGTAGAGTCAAGAACTTGTTCAGCTTCATTACTTCCAGATGATTCTTTTCTTTTCATCGTGCTTGACATAGACGAACCACATGGTTGGCTAGAGCTACTCACATCAGCTTCGTTCGTATTCCATGCGGATGACGAAGAAGAACAACCTGCACCCGACGACGAGCAACTAGCTTTGTCTTTCTCTTTTCTTCCTCTTAGATACGGACACGCTCGTTTGCTAGATTTTTCATTTTTCAAATTGTTAGCATGAGGATTTGATACCTCCGATTGATATTTCCCTATAACTTGATCCAATGGCATTGCTGCTTCCATACGTAGATTGCTAACATTTTCTTCTTCATCTATGCGTAAGATAATAGACGATGATAACCTTATTAAATATTTCCTTGCATAAATAAATAACTGGTATAAACTACTTCTCAGAAAATACAAGAGGAGCAAGGTTATGTAGAGAAAAGTATAACCTGACATAATACAAATACTTAGTGCAACGCATAACGCACCGGAGTCATTAAGGTCATCCTCTTTATTATCCGAAGTTGATGGCCTTGCCAGTTCTTTAAGAATACTAACTACTTCTGGCTTTGCTAGCGTGGCATCGAAGCCCAAAAAGGCGTCGATTAATGCTTGCCTAATATCACCTCTTTTATACGCCTCGGTTTGTTTAATAAAGTTTGGAAGATTACGAGCACAATATGTTGCTACCTCGTGTCCACCATGGCCATCGTATACAGCGAATAAGGAAACATCTTTGTCAAAGTCTATACAACAGTTGTGGGCATCCTACAAATAAATAAATAAACAAATTGCATTAAACAATTCCATCTTATAACGTGTAAAAACAATAACAGATTATAATCCTATTCTATTCCTTTCTAAACTAAAACAAATATAGGACATCTAATGAGATACAGAAATAGCTAAAAATGATTCCTACACAAGTATCGTAAAAAAAGAACGCAAAGGCTTGGAAACCATTTCTGAAAATATAAACTTCACATAGAGACGTACATGATGATATACATGCAACATAAATATACAAATCTACATACATATATACACACGCGCACACACTTAAAAAAAAATAATTGCAATAGATAATAATCGACTAAATAACACGTACATACATACATACATACATACAACATACATACAACATACATACATACATGCACGCACGCGCACACATACAAACATACATACATAGAAAATAAAATCGATATTTCGAAAAAGGAGGGAAATGAAACACAAAATTAATAAACGCAAAACGCAAAATAGCGATATAGTTCGTCGATTCGAAAACGTGTATATACGTATCTCATTAGAATAGTATTCAAATATACGATATGCGGGTTAACGTTTATAATCAGTAAGAATATGTACGAGTCATACATCGTATTTAAATCTAAAAAACGACCAATATATTCTGTTTTATTTATCATTATTACTATTGTGTATACACATGCACGCACGTACACACACACACACACACACACACACACACGACACATGCATATGTGTATATATATATATCTTTTTTTTCAGAGAAATAAAATTTCAAATATTAACGACAATATATATATACATACGTGTCATACGATGAAATAATAAATAATAATAACCGATGCCGGTCGATAAGAATTGTTCACTCATACTAAATCATTATACATAATAATCGGTAAAGCAAGAAAGTAACGGTGCAACCACATAGTTCACTTTCAACGGTTTCTATATAGGTTCCTCTTCTCCTTACCTCTTGACTGATACGCCAACCTTGCATCGAACTCGCGCCGAAAGCAACATTTTTCCCAACTTCGTCGGTTGAAATCTTATTTGTAATGGGTTTCGACATATACGCTCCCATGCCTCCCATCTTATAAAAAAAAAAAAAAAACACGCTCGGTGAGAGGTGAGAGAGAGTGAGTGAGAGAGAGAGACAGAGAGAAAGAGACAGAGAGAAAGAGAGAGAGAGAGAGAGAAAGAGTAAGAGTAAGAGAGAGAAAGAGAGAGAGAGAAAGAGAGATAGAGAGAAAAAAAAGCCCGATGCTTTGCTTTTTCCCGTGATGTTCCGAAAGTCTCTGATATATGTATGTATGTATGTATATCGCGGACCACCAACTGGCGAAAAATACCGTGTATTCGCAAGCGCGGCGTACAGTCGTTAACTAGCCCCCCATGACCGGTTTGGCTTTCTGTTTTCGGTACGTACGGTGGCGCCACCTAGGTCACATAGTTTAATCCTTCCGTAAAAAGAGAGAGATAGACGTGATTGGATTTCGCGCCAAAATTTGGACGTTATTTTGAAGAGCGATTATTAAGTGGATATCGTATATATATATATATATAATATATTTATATATTGTATATAAAGATATATATATATATCGATAGTAATAATCGTTATTATTATACGATTGAAATCAACGAATTCGAATAAATCTGTTCCAATCAATGTAGAACCAATATGGACGTCTTGAATTCGATTAGGTTAGTCCTGAAAAAAGAAAAAGTTTCTAAACGTAACGTGTTAGAGAGAGCGAGTGAGTGAGCGAGAAAGAGAGAGAGGGAGAGCGAGAGAGTAACGTGTAGAAAAAAAAAAGAAAAGAAAAAACACTAGGAACGAATTAATCAAATAGACAATGACATTTATCGGCAAATCCTGTCGGCGTTTTAATCTATTATTCAATTTCAAACGTTTTATTATTTTTTTTTTTTTTTATATTGAGGAAGATAACGGTTTGTTTAGTACTTACAGATTAGGTCAAAGCGTATTGCAGTTAGTTACTTCGTATCGTTTGTGTTAGATGTCACAATTGTAGGATATCGTATATTCGTATTATATCGATTCGTCATTAAGGTTCTCTCTTCTTCCTCACTGGTTTTATATATATATATATATATATATGTATGTATGTATGTATAGATATATAGCTAGCGTGTGAATACAGACAACGAATCGTCAGGTATATAGAAGGAATGTCGTCATATTTTATAACGACGCGACGACTATCTATCTCTATCTCTATCTCTATTTCTATTGCTCTTTCTCTTTCTCTTGCTAGAAACGTACGCTGCGTTTACGCACGGTGTCGCTAGACGCGTCACGTGTGATCACGTGTTTCGCAATGCGTTTGGGTGGGAGGCGTACGGATGTAAACGGCCGCCAATAAGAAAGAAGGAGCGATAGACCGAACGAAAGAGAGAGACAGAGAGAGAGAAAGAGAGAGAGAGAGGGAGAGGGAGAGAGTGTATGAGTGAGAAGGATGAAACGTAGGAGGGCGCTGTATTTCATCGTGCAACGCGTGGTGGCTACGGCTTATCGATTTCGCATCGTCGTCGACGAAACGAACGTCGCTTCTGATTGGTCGAAAATGTTGTAGCGCGCGTCGCTTATCCCGCGTATCGATGTAAACGTGTAATACTTGCGTGTACGCTTATACGCGCATGCGTATCACAAACGAATCGGTAAGAAATCGTATTTTTTACGATAATAAAAATTACAAAATAAATCGTATAGATTTGAACGTTTAATCCTACGTTAAATCTTTATGACGTTACGTTGAAATCGTTTCGCTTCTTCGAAATATCTTAGGTTATAACTACTCGAAATTCAATAATTAAAAATATTTATTTTTGAAAGTTCGTTCTCGAAGAAAATAACTAACATAAATACCTATATAAAATGGTACAATATCATTTTTCATATTTTATCCTTTAAACGTTAACGGACGATTACGATTGGTTGAATTATTTACGAACAAATATCTCCATATTTACCGTCTTATTTTTTCACGAGCCAATCCGAAGGAGTAGGTAAGAAAGTAAGTTAAGTAAACGTATCGTGTCTAAACGCGAAGAGTTTCCGTGGAGTTAAAGAGGAAATTTTTTTGTCGTCTCTCTTTCCCTCTCTTTTTTTTTTTTCCTTTTGTCTCCGATAAAGAAAAGGAAGAGACGATGGGGAAAAAAAAGCGATCGTACGATTTTTCGTATTTCATAGTAGAAGGGAAATTTGTCAAGTGCGCATGCGTAGAAATGGAAAGCGGCGTTGCGCGGGTCTCGTAGCCGTTAGGTATCGGCGGTTGAAGTAAGAGGCGGAGTGGGGATAGCGAGCGATGGAAGGTGGGAGTGAGAGGTGGGAGTAAGAGTGAGAGAGAGAAAGAGTGGGTACGGGAGAGGGGGAGAGAGAGAGAGAGGGAGCGAGCGAGGTGACGGTTAAGAAGGAGAGGTGCGTGCTCCGAGGTGTCGCGCGGTCGAGATAGAAAAGTGGTGGGGATGTTACTCCGCGCGAGAAACGGATCCCGCGGCAGTACGTCGGCGTAGCTCGAGCGGCTCGGAGCTGGTCGGTCCGGGATTAAATTCGTCCATCGGTCCTTGACCCACGACAAGGCTTTTACATATCAATAGCGCTTATCACAGGAATCCGTGTTTTTATAAAATAATAGATTAATCGAGTTTAACGAGATTGTTAAGTGTTTTGTACGAAACGAAACGTTAGTGGTGGTGTAACGTTTATACGAATTTTTCTCTTTTTTCTTTTTTTTCTTTCCTTCCTTTCTTTCCTTATTTCCATCTTCTTTCCCATCTTTCCTTTCATATCCTATCCTCTCCTTTCCTTTCTTTCCAATCTAACGTTCTTTACATCCCTCTCTCTCTCTCTCTCTCTCTCTCGTTTCTGTTATACTCTCTCATCTTCGCACCAGTGAGCTTTCAACCCTTCGAGAGAAAAGCAAGCTCGCGTACATAACCTCCATCCGATGGTTCTCCTTTACTCTTTCGCTGTGTTGTTACGACGAACCGATTACACATTGATTCACGATGTTCCTTGAATATTCAATATATTACGAAATATTTTTCCTTTCGTACATTTTCTATTCAGTGAAAGATATCGAACGTCGAAGTTAAGTCAAGTGTGTTTAAGACGAAGAAGGAAGGTGAGAAAGGAGGAACAAGAAGAAGAAGAAGAAGAAGAAGAAGAAGAAGATAGGACCAGCATCGGAACCACCACCATTAACACATCATCATAATACTTGTTATCTCATCTTTATTGAACACCATCGTCATTATAATTATCAACGTCGTCATCATCGTCACGCTAAGCGCAAGAAAAGCATACGTCGTGTGTGTCCACGGCCTAGTGACCTGACCTTGAGTCGGCCCGACCAGGTACAGGTACGTGTTTACTACTTACATACATATAGCTCCAAGCTTTTCTTCTTTATTCTATATACATGTACGTATTTATTTATTTTTCCAAGAAAACGAATAAGAAAGATATCCGAATGAGCGATCGAAAACATTTGTTTCCTCTTCCGTAATCTTTATTTTCTTCTTCGGTCTCTTTCTTTGTTTTCCTTTTTTTTTTTTTTACGAATCGCGTTTTCAACGTGTTCGGATCTTAAAGATTCGTTTGGAAAAAGGAAGGAGAGCTTTGTTTCTCGATAATGTTGTCGTATTGAATATCACTCCGCTTCTCTTCTAAGAAGAGTCCTTCGTCGAAGAGACTTTGAATATATCGTATTCTCAAGGTCGATGTAATCGTTTCAACATTTTCTATATTGTATATATGCATATACATGTATATGCTATACGTGATATATATACATACATATATATATATATATATATATATATATATTATCAACGTAATATATAAAAATATATATATCAAAAATATATATGTATTAACTTATATTATATATTTATGTTAATTATAATATTATATTAACATATGTTATATATTTATATATATATATATTATATATATATTAACTTATATGTTATATATTATATATTTATATTAAATACGTGTATTTAGGAATCAAATAATTTTTTCTTTTTTATTTGTTTTATTTTTATACTCGAAGAGCGCGATCATATTATTTATTTAATAATTTAGATATTTAGAAATTTGTCGTGTAATTGAAAAAACGGTAATGATCGTTTCGTAGTTTTCGCACGTTTTGTAACCGTTAATGATCTGTCTCTTTCTCTCTCTCTCTCTCTCTCTCTCTCTCTCTCTTTCTCTATCTCCGTCTCTCTCGACATCTCTCTACCGTTTGAGTTTTCTCTACTTACTTAGTTACTTATGTTGGGTCAGGGGGGTTCCGTCGGACTTGACGTACGACTTAACTACTGACCAATAGAAAAACGTTTTCTAGCAATTCACGTACGCCGCCATAGTTCTGCTGGCGTGGCGGCGAATCCAAACGAGCGTTTCCTTCACTTATTTTTTTTTGTCCTTTTTAAGTTTTTTATTTTTTTACAAGTTTTTACCATTACCAATATACTCTTTAAGAACTTTCAACTCGAATAAGAGAAAATGTTTCGAATCGATGCTGGAGAAAAAACTGAAGACGAATGGACCATCTTTTTCTTTTTTCATTTTCTTTTCTTTTTCTCCTTTTTTCTTTTTTTTCAAATTTCATACGTCTCGTTTTCAAGCTGTAAATTACTATCATTATTATTTCCTGTATATATATACATATATACATACATACATACATGCATACACATAAATATTTCATCGAGAATCGATGTGCGAACGGAAATTATAGAGAAATTAGGTTAAGTTCGTACTAATGTTTCATCGTTACGAAATAAATATGTCGCATCGTTTCTTTTTTTTTTCAAAGCCTTTTTATCAGATTATATATTTAATAATTAATGAACATATCATCATTAAGTAATATTTTTTTTTTTATTAGGTATAATTTTGATTGCTAATAATTATTACTACTTAAATATGCATAAAGAGAAAGAAATAATTATAGGTATTGATTTAAAAAAAAAAATATATATATATATATATATTGACGTTCGTAATTCGGGAAAGTTACAAGAAAAAAGAAATATAGATATTTCTTACATACACTTTGCAGCTGACTCATAGCCATAAAAATTATATATATGTAAAATATTTTTCAAAATGTTTCCTTAGGATATCTTCTATAATTGTATGGGTATATATCCTTAGTTTCTTTGATTTTTTTTTCTTTTTCTTTTGTAACTATTTCACGTAACGATTTTGAATAATTTCAGAGAGGAGAGATGAAAAAAAAGAATAATTCAAGACGTTTTTTTTTATATATATATATATACATATGTATACGGTAGACATTTTGTATTCATAGATAGACATTTTATATTCATAGGTAGACATTTTGTTTTAATTTTTTTCTTCGCTACGATTTCATGTAACAATATTAAGTAATTCGAAAGAAAGAAAAGAAAGAAAAAGAAAAACGAACAAACAAACAAACAAAGAAATATAGAAAGAGAAGAACAATTCGTAAAAATATTCTTTATTGTATCTATATAGCGTTAAAACATTTCGTATTTCATAAGATAAACATTTTATTTTTCGTTCTAAAAATTTATTTCCCATGGTATCGCCATAGTAGTATTCACTTAACGTATCGAATGATTTAAAAGAAAAGAAAAAAAAAATAAAAAAAAATAAAAAAAATAAAAAGAAAAATTAAATAAAAATATTCTTTATTACGTACACACACATACACAAACGTACGAACACACACACTACAAATATAACGTTAAAACATATTTTATTTCATGAGTAGACGTTTCTATAGGAACATTTTTTTCCCCCACAATATCACTATAATAATAATAGCAACAATTACGTTAGACGAATCATGGATCTTTGCTTAAATGATCCAAGGAAAAGATCCTCGGATTTCGTTAGTGGTTGTTTTAATTCTCGTAAGTGAGGTCGATATCCAAGACTCGTTTGGTGCACTACTACTATACTAATACTATTACTATACTACTACTATTACTACTACTACTACTACTATACTACTACCATCATGGCTAACACAACACGTGGAAAAACAAACGTTGAAATTTACTTTATTAGCGCCGTAGCAACCCTGTTGTAATTAGAAAGCTGTGGAGCAACGACAACGACAACAACGACGACGACGACGACGACGACGACGAGGAGAAAGAGGAAGTTTCTCCATCTTTTTTTTTACTCTTTTCTTCGAGTTTTCTTTTGTTTTCGACTTATTACGTAAGAAAACTCGACGGAGAGAGGAGAGAAAGAAAGAAAGAAAGAGAGAGAGAGAGAAGACCTTAATATTAATTCGAGTGCATATTAAACAGACGAGAATTTTTTTTTTTTTTTTTGTTAAGATAGCAAACAAATTTTTTCATTTTATTATTATTATTATTACTAAAGTATGATTCTAATAATTAAGAAATAACGATGGGATTGTAGTAATTAAATGATTAAAAAATAGTGATGGATCAATAGATAGTAAAAAATAAAAATAGAATTGTGATAATTATATGATTGAGAGATTGTGATATTATCACAATTATAATGATTATAATAATATGCAAAATATATTATTTAATCCGTTGATATCGAAGTATAATACTTAGGAATAGAAATGTATCACTGAAATAAATTCTCCGATGAATTCTTCTTTTTTTTTTCTTTTCTTTTCTTTTTTTTTGTTTTGTTTTGTTTTTATGCGTTTCAAAATTTTCAACGATAATATCGAAGTTATGATTTAATAGAAGGTAGTGAATCTCTTTTTTCCCCGTTGCATTACAAAATTTAGCGATAACGATAATATCGAAATTACGATTTAATCGAACGTAAAAGTATTGTATAATATTTAGGAGCTGAGGGACTAATTAAATGGGATCAAAAGTTCCCGAGTGATTTTAAAAATCGATTATTATGTTTCGAGGCTTTTTATAAAGCTAATCATGTTACTTCCATCCTTTTCTTTTCTTTTTTTTTTTTTTGGTTTTTCTTTTCCACGTTAGAAATTGCATACGACCATAATGAAAGATCGCGATCAATTAGAAAAAAGAAAAAGAAAAAAAATCAAAGTATTATACGATATTTAGAAATCGAAAATATTTTCAATAAATCGTACGAATTTAGTTTTCGTACGGTTAGCGTTCGTAAATGAAGAAGAAAATATATATATATATATATATATATATATATATATATATATATATATATAGAGAGAGAGAGAGAGAGAGAGAGAGAGAGAAGAAAGAAAGAAAGAAAGAAAAATAAATTTTCATTTTAATTACCAAACTTTTTTTTACAATGGACCAAATCGATTCTACATTTCGTAACAATAATTTTTTCTGTATAATGTGGCTGTATTTGAAGGATCGATTGTATCGTTAAGTACCATTTGATATCGACGTTAGTTATACAATTATTGCGACCTGAATTTATTTATTAAAATTTTTTCCCTCTTTTTTTCTTCTTTTTCTTTTCCTTTTTAATTCTTTTCACCTTTCGTATATTTCAATGTTATGTAAGAAAAGTTTCCACAATGGAGTATGTACGAGAAAGAGAGAGAGAGAGAGAGAGAGAAAGAATGAGTGAAAGAGAAAGAGAGAGAGAAAAAATGGAACGAGTTGCCAACCACGGTGAATTTCGTTCGAACTAATATGATTATAAAGTTTTAAACCAAAAAAAAAATAAAATAAAAATAAAAAAAAAATAAAAAAAAAAGAAATAAACAGAAATAAAAGATATAAAATAAAATAAAGTAAACAAAATGAAATAAAATTAGAAAGGACAAAAAGAAAGAAAGAAAGAAAGAAAGAAAAAAGTATAGAAATGAAAATAGAAAAATAAAAAAAGAAAGAAAAAAAAAATTTCGTGAGTCGAAATAGCGACCGATCGAAAACGCCATTACACTTTGACCTTTGTTCGTCGTTCGTTTCTCTTTACGTTTTTTTCTTCTTCTTTTTTTGGTATTATTTTATTTCTTTTCCTCTTTTTCGTTTCTCTCTCTCTCTCTCTCTCTCTCTCGTTTTTTTTTTTTTTTAAATCTTCTTTATCCATTTATTCAATGTACGGGATGTTGAAAACCGAAAATTCTTAAATGGTCACCGGAAGTTCTCAAAGTTATATTTTTTTTTCTCGACGTTTTAGGTTAATTCTTTTCTTTCTTTCTTTTCTTGATTTTTCTTGGAATTCGTGAAAAATCGCAAGTATTGTTCGTAAAAGTTTATAACCGAACTTCGGACTTTGAGTTTAAAGAGTCTCGAGTAAGAGTAATCGATTCAAAAACAAAAGAAAGGAAAAAAAATTAGGAACTTTTGGGCCACCCTATATTTTTTTTATTTCTCCCCCCCCCCTCTCTCTTTCTCTCTCTTTCTTCGTCCTTCTCGTATTCTTTTTAGACAGCTCTCACGAATGGGTCGAAAAGGAATTCGATTAAAGTCGCATTTGCATTTCATCCGGTCGTTTTTCTTACGATGCAAAATGCATTTTATTAAGTTTTTCTCTCCTCGATGTTTTTCCTTTTTTTTTCTTCTTCTTTTCTCTGTTACTTTTCTTTTTTTCCCTGTTTGCACCATTTTTTGAACTAATACTATCTCTCTCTCTCTCTCTCTCTCTTTTTCTCCATAGGAATAAAACGATATATTGGTTAGTTTAGTCCACTTTTTATTATTATTATTATTATTATTATTATTTTTTTTTTTTAATTTCATTTTTTTTATATTCGTCGTAAAATTATTGGTAAGACTGCAGTAAAACTTGATCACGTGACTTGGACGAGATGATCAAGCCAATTGAGAAAAAGGTTCTAAAAAAGAAAAAAGGTAGTATGGAAAGAAAACGTAGATTTTAAAGAGAGAGAGAGAGAGAGACATTTTCTCTTATCTGGTCTCGTGTAAATCTAAAGTAAAGATGTTGTTTTTAGATTAGAAACGTATGTTTTGTCTCTCTCTCTCTCTCTCTCTCTCTCTCTCTCTCTCTGCCTGTCTATCTGTCTTTTTCTCCGTCCAAAGTTGGAAATCGATTTACAAAGGTTTACCTTTGTCATACCTTTTTTCCTTTTCTTTAATTTTTACTTTAATGTTCCAAGAGTTTGGAATTAAAAAGAAGAAATTTTGTTTTTAACAGTTGAAGAAAAAGTTCGTATGAAATATCTTTTTTTATATTTCGTATGAAACTTCATTAAAAGAAATAGGAGAGTTGTTAATATTATTTATTATTATTATTATTATCATATTTTTTAAACAATCTAAATGATCAATCACATAATAATCGTCCAGAAATAATTATCGTTAGTTAATATATTTATTAATATCCAATATATATATTATAGAAAAAAAATTTAATCCATAAAAAGTGTCGAAAAAATATACTTAATAATTTATCAAAATAACCACGTAGAGATTTTAGTTTCCTACGTTAATTATTATTATTATTATTATAATCATCATCATTATTTTTAAGATTGTAAAAAATAAGTTTTTATAGCGATAGTTAAGATGAAAAGTAATGTAGAGGTTTGAAATCGAGAATTTCTCGAAAGCTCGAACAATGATTGCAGCAATATGGCGGAACGTTCATTCGTTCGTTCGTTCTTTCATTCGTTCGTTCGTTCGTTCGTTCGTTCGTTCGTTCGTTCGTTCTTTCGTTCGTAGTAGAACTGGCGATATTTTAACGCTGAAAAATCGTATAGCGTACTGAGAGAGAAAGAGCATGTAGGTGCAATAAAAGGATTCTTTAAGCAGGTGACAAAGTACGTTTACGTTGCCAGAGGGAATACTACTACTACTGTTACTACCTATCCATGATATGGTTACTACTAGTTGCCGTGGCTTTGCTAAAAGTACCAGACGAAATAGCCAACGAGCACAAAGTGAACGAGCTTGATGGTGTCTATTCCTTCTATCTCTCTTTCTTTTTCTCTCTCTCTCTCTCTCTCTCTTTCTACAAGTAGAACCATTAACTTTTCTTCTATAACACTTATTTCTCTCTCTATCTCTATCTCTATCTCTCTCTCTCTCTCTCTCTCTTTATTTTTCCCCCATACACACACATACACGCACGCACGCACACACGTATACATTTTTTTTTTATTATTCTTTTTTATTTCTCTTGTTCATTTTTATTTATTTCCACTTATCTTGTAATCTTTATTTAATAAATAAAATTAAAAATATTTAATTCCGTAACTTTCATCCTTAACTATGTTACAAGTTGTTCAGAAAAAAAATTAACAAAAAAAAAAAAGAAAATTAGTCCCACTAAAGTCTCGAAAGAGAATAGACACATGATCGATGTTTAAATTCGTAATAGAAACTTATTGATCCTATATATCCTAGATCTATGATACGTACACGTATATATGCACGTAGATGCAACAAATGAAACTTTTAAGGTATTACTTAAGAACGACTGATTTCATTGTCTGCCATATTTCTATGATAACGTAACAAGTTTGAAGGAGTTGAAGAATAAAAGTATTGTTAAAGGTTTTAATGGATTAAAAAAAAAAAAGAAAAATATATATATTTATTTATAAGTAAACAAATAAATATATAAGCGCATTAATCAAGTTGGACGAATTCATAACGACGTGTCGGCAATTAGATAAGTATTTTTGGCACCGTAGCAAATAGCTCTCTTTCTCTCTCTCTCTCTCTCTCTCTCTTTCTCTATCTCTATCTCTTTCTCTTTCTCGTCCTGGATTCAAGGATTATTGCCCTAAATTGCTTTCCAGATCTGGGAACTGAATTAAATCGTACACGTCTCGAGATATATATCTTATTTCCACCCGACGAATTAATGCAAACGTTCTCGTTTACTGATTTTTAACGAATGGCTTTTCTAAAAGAAACAAGGAAAAGAGAAGAGAAGAAAAAAATAAAAAAACAATCTTCTTTTTATTTCGACAACGTTATATTTCTAAACACATTATTATATTCAAATTATATATTAAAAAAATATATTATTATTATTAATGAGGGTTAAAAGTTCCTAGATGATTTTCAATATTTAGTTATCCTTTTTTTGTGTAGACATTAATTTTTCTTTTCTTTTCTTTTCTTTTCTTTTTTTTTTTTTTTCTTTGCGATTCGTATTGTAAAATTTACTATAAGCCACTAGGAATTTTTTAATTCATCTTTTAATTTACTCTATATAATAAAATTTTATATATATATATATTATTTTTTATATAATAATATTATTCAATATCACATCTATATCTTTACGTTTATAGAGACTAAGCTAAAAAAAAAAATAAGTTCGATCGTAAAAGTTTAATATAATTAGATTAAGTTTAACGGGGGTACTTTAATAGACGCTTGTAAAAATGATCTAATAGATAAAACGAGATAATCGTTGGAATAATAAAGGATATTGGAAGCATTGAAACATCTTTGTTAGGGTCGCAAAAGGAGGGGTTCTCTTGATAAAAAGAAGAGAAAAAGAGAACGATGAGAAACAGAGACATAGATATACATCTAGACAAGAAAAAGAGGGAAAGATAGAAAGATAAAAAGATAGAAAGATAGAAAGAAAAAGAAAGAAAGAGAAGAAAAGAGAGAGAGAGAGAGAGAGAGAGAGAGAGAGAGAGAAAAAGATGAGCCAACCACGTTTTATCGCCATTCTTAAATCGGTCCTTATCGTCTCTGATATCGGGCTGAGTAGTCAAGTACCCATTAGGATCTAAAAAGGTACTTTTAAAAGAGGCTCGTCTTCACGTAACACGTACTAGTCCACCTACACACCCACCCCCACCTTCACCCTCACCCACACCTTCATTTTCACCCTTATTTTTACCCTTACCCTTACTCTTACCCTTACCCTTACTTCCTATACCTATTCAAACGCATCTCTGCACAACATTAACTCGAAATGACGAACGAGAACGGATTAGCACTATTCTTTGTGCCAGTCGTAAAAATGCACTAACTTCTATTCTACTTAGGGATTTACGTCGAAAGTATGTCGTTATTAGATTGGAACAAAAGTCACTAAGTCATTGGAAATAAAATGAATAACTAAATCAATTATGAGAAAAACGAAACAAAGAAATTCTCTTCTGTAAATCACTCGAAGTACTCGAACGACGAAAAGTCACTGGTTATGGGGATTTTTTAACTGGTGAGAAAGTTTTAAACTACGAGCGGTGGGAGGGGGTGGAAGGTGATTACAATATTTTTCTTTTGTTTTTTTTTTTTTTGTATTTTTGATGATTTTTCCAATGCAATTATTCTCTTTCTTTTTTCTTTTTGTTTTGTTTTTTTTTTTTTTTATTTTTTTTTTTTCCCCCCCCCCCCCCCCTACATAGAATCACAGGTCTACCTTGTAAAATTGCTAGGCTGAGAATTAGAAATCTGTGAGATTTCGAAGAGAGAAAAAAAAGAAGAAGAAGAAAAGAGAAATAAAAAAGCAACTGAATTTTTGAAATCAATTTAAAAACTTTTGACTCTCATCCTGGTATTATTAACGCACGTGTTTGTTTCGTGTGAAAACAAAAGGAGAGAAAGAAAAGGAAGAAAGAAAAAAACAAAAACAAAGAAAGAAAAAGGAAATAAATTACTTTCGCGAAGAACACACTCACAAAAAGAAAGAAATTATTCCTGGAAAAAATTCGTTTAAATATCTGATGAAGTTTGTTTGTGTGTATGCGTGTGCATAATTTTTTTTTCTCTTTTTTTTTTTTTTTGGGATAATAGTTTTAAAAATATTCGTTAAAAGCGTGTAACATCTTTTTTTTCACGCGTATTTTTCTCTTTTTAAATTGATATTATTAATTAATTAATTAATAAAATAATTATTTAAGTAATAATGTAAAATCCATGTATGCGTTCGGCTAATGAAAAAATATTTAACCAGGGCAAATATTTTCGGTTTAAAAATATGGACAAATGCAAAATGGCCGAAATTGTTTCCGTGCCGTTTCCCGTGCCAGTCAGCGTTATCGTCAAATAATATTGTTTTACGCAAACTATGATTCTTCACCTTTGCGTGGAATAGTTAGGGTTGGTACGCCTTCGACACACGAGCCTTCCAACATAATATCGATAAAACAATTTTGTTGGATTTATATCGGTCGAAAACTACTATACACACGTATGTACGTACATACTCACACACACATATATATATATATATCATACATACATACATACATATATCTACTTACATACTTTTCTCAATTCAAATATTCTACAGGGTGGATCGAAAGTTCGTAGGTAACTTTTAAATTCGTTTATTTCTTTTCGTTTAGATATTTCGCATTGTGTGCTTTATTCCTTATTTGTTTCTTTTTCTTTTTCTTTCCTTCCTCTTTATCTTTCTTTCTTTATCAGATTTTTTTTTTTAATCAAAAATTACAAAACCAATTGATAAAATTAAAAATGTAAAACGTCTAGAGAAATAGTGATCGATCTTTAAAATACTCACTAATAATAGTCTAGATATTTTTCGTCCGTTCACATTCTTTCGGTTCACCATTTATAAGATTTTATTCTCCGTTATAAACTTCGTAAAATTTTCGTATATATTTTTTAATATACACACACACACATATATATATCTTGTTTTTTATTTTTCATAAATTGTAGAAACAACGTTACGTTGAATTTTCTTTTTCCCAGTCTTGTTATAATTATTACGATTTATTTAGTTCGATGCTTTACGTTTTGCTTTCTATTGTCTTCCTCAAGCACAGCACATACTTTCTTTCATATGAAAGGGTGATGGGTGATGGGTGGTGGGTGGTGGGTGGTGGGATTGGAAAGGACTAGAGTGGGGGAGGAACTCAACAAAATTACGAAGCAAGAATGGCGTGCGAACGTGGTTGGATAACAAAAGAGAGTTACGTATACAATAAAAGCGTAGTGAGTCAAAGCCAACGCGATCCTACATACAAACATAACCTATGTACTACCAACGCAACAACGACAACACAACGACAACGGACTATTGCAATTCGTCGTCGCTACATTTCCCTCACGTCGTAATATCGTATTGTACCGACTTACAAAAGGAACCGTATTCGCATCTTCTTTTTAAATATTCGATTCGTAACGTGGAAAATCTTTCGACGTGAATATTTTTGGTTAAAAAAAAAAGAGAAAGAGAGAGAGAGAGAGGGAGAGAAAAGAAAAAAAAAGGGAAGTAAAGAAAATTTTAGAGGACAGAGAGGAAAAAAAGTATCATATTTTTATGTAACGCAACGTAACGTAATGTTACAAACGTAACCGCAATAAATACTCTAGATTTTTTTGTAGACTCTAAATATAACCTAAAAAACGGAAGGATAATATCGTGTCGCGTATAAAAAGGGAATCGCATTTCATGATTTTTTTTTTTTTCCTTTCTTTCTTCCTTTACTTTTTTTTTCGTTTTAATATTCGATTCGCACCGTGGAAAATCTTTCGACGTGAATATTTTCGGTAGAAAAAAAGAAAAAAAAATAGAATGAAAAGAAAAAAATTCACATTTTTATTTGACGATATAAAATGTATCATAGTTGACGTTTCAATCTCATCTCTCCTCGACTGTGTTGTAACATAGTTAGTTTTGTAACATAGTTACAAAAAAAAAAAGAGAGAAAAAAATAGAAAGAAAAGACTAATTGATTCGAGTTTACTATATTTAGAAACTTTTGTCCCGTTATATATATAATTTCGTTAAATTCAGAAGTATATCAGTGATCGATCAGAAATGTTTGTTTGTTTTTTTTATTTTTTTTTTTATTTTTTATATTTTTCTTTCTGCTTTTTTTTTCTTCTTTCTTTCTCTCTCTTTTTTTGATAAAGTCTTCCATGAAAAATGTATTACAGCTATTACACGAAAGTCGTTTCTCTAGAAAGTTGCGAGTGACGTTAGTCTCTCTCTCTCTTTCTCTCTCTCTCTCTATCTTTCTATTTATCTATCTATCTATCTCTATCTTTCTCTTTCTTTTTTTCTTTCTTTCTTTCTTTTCTTTCTTCCTTCTTTCTTTCTTTCTTTTTTTCGTTCTTTTGATACAGCAGAGCTACCGGCACATCTTTGCCGTCTTTGAAGGCACGAGAGATTCTTTAGAAGCACGAAGATACCTACTCTCGTTTTCGAGAGAGAGAGAGAGAGAGAGAAAGAGAGAGATATGTAACAGTAGTAGTAATAGTAGTAGTAGTAGTAGTATAAGTAGTAAAAGAAGGTGAAGGCAAAGGAGGATGAGGATGAGGATGAGGATGAAGAGGAGGAGGTTGGTTGGTTGGTAGGTAGGTAGGTAGGTAGGTAGGTAGGTAGGTAGGTAAAATTTAAAATGGAAATATATTTCGAGTACTGTTCTAAAACACAAGTTTACGAACGAAATTCAAGGTCGTAAAACTAACCAAGAAAATCATATTGAAGAATTTATGAATTGAAATCGTACCGAATAGACACATTGCAAACATTTTCACCAGAAATTTTATTAAACTATAAACGGTTATGATTATCGTTTGAAATTACATTTGTTAGAAAAATATGAGAAATTTCTTCTGGTAAAAAATGTATTTTGCCTGTTTGATTAGTTTTAATGATATACGTAAATGAAATATATTTTCTTGTTTTGTATTCAGTATTCTACAGGATTCGATATGGACTTTTTATGTATTCGAAATTTTAGGTTATTCAATATGGCGTATTGTTTTAGGTTAGTTTATGTTATATACGTAGATAGGTATATAGTATTTATAGATAGATATATAAACAAAAGTATTCGATTTTTCGTATTCCCAAGTCTTCAAAATTCAATATGGACTTTTATTTATTCAAAATTTGAAGGAATTCAATATGGCGTATTGTGTTAGCTTAGTTTGTACTATATATAAATTCTTTTTCGTATTCGAAATTGTAGAGAATTTAATATGGCATATTGTTTGCGTTAGATTACTTTTTGCTATAAACAAAAAATACACACCTATTTTTTTTTCCTATTTAAAATTCTAAAAAATTCAACATGGCCTTCTCCATCTTTAAAATTCTAGGGTATTCAAAATGGCGTATCGTTTAAGATTAGATCACGCTAAAAAAGAGAATATATTATCTCTTTTTCGTAATCAACCTGTTACGAAATTCAGTATGGCTTGTAAAAAAAAAAAAAAGAAAAAGAAAAAGGAAGAAAGAGGGGATAAAGAAAAGAAGAAAAAAAAAACTTGAAAATAGATTGGATTCGTATTGCAGGATGATCTCGTGAATTTTTAAACGTAAAAATAACAAGGGACATTTTAACGTTTACGTAGAAAGGAAAGTTTTTGTCGTGGAGGATGGATAAGGGTGGTGTGGTAAGGAAGGGATGATGCAAACGGCCGACGATCAGATTTCTTGAATTCTCTGAAGAAACTTGCGACCGTAATCGAAGATGCATCTGAATAATATTACGCTGGCAAAGTTGCAAAACTTTTCTGTGAAAAGTAGAGGGAAAGAGCAGAGAGAGAAAGAGAGAGACGAAAGTAGAAAGAAGGCAAAAAAAAAGAAAAAAAAAGAAAGAAAGAAAGAAAGAAAGAAAGAAAGAAAAAGGAAAGGAAAGGCATTACTCGAATCCTAATTCCCCATAGCCATTATAACTTCGAGCGATGGTATTTTTCTAGTAAGAGAAAAAGAGATAGTGAATATTTAATGTCTTTTGAAGTAAGTCCAAAACATCGTTTCGCTTTTGACTTAAAAAAAAAAAAGATAAAAGAGGAAGAGAGAAAGAAAATATATAAAGAGAATGACAATTTAATACGTGTGTGGTATGTGATATACTGGGTGTCTCGAAATAGATATTAGAGATATATATTAGAGAAATATTTGACTCTTCGGTGTGTCTTTAAAACGATAAGAAAAAAAAAGAAGAAGAAGAAGAAGAAGAAGTACAAAATTACGTGTGCTTGAATACTCGATATCGATCTTTAAAAATATCACGAAGGACATTGCAAAATTTTTTTGGCAATTTTGTTTGATTCTTTGACGAAAAAAATTATTAACAATTGTCAACGATCTCAAATAAAATTCTTCGAGTAAAAAATCCTCCCCTCTCCCTCAAAAAAAAAAGAAAAGAAAAGAAAAGAAAAGAAACAAATACTAAATCAAAATTTCTGCTTCAATTATTATTTTGATCGTGGCTGAAGTCATTCCTTTAGAAAATAACTTTTCTACTTATTTTAGGTTACCATGTACACACACATACACACATACACAGAGATGCGTATAATTTGAATGTGTTAAAGAGGACAAAAAAAAAGAAAGAGAGAAAAAAAAGAAGACGAAGAGAAGAAAAAAAAGAATTTTTGACCGACGTTTCCTCGGTCTTGCAATGGCGAGAACGTCTCAGCTATTTTCTTGGTTATCCTCGTTCGCACGAGGCAGAAGGAAAACATTTTCTTTCGTCGAAATTGGAACGGGAATGGGGTTGGATTGCTGGAGACGGGGGACGGAATGGCGCTCGTTGAAAAGATACGAAAGATGGAGAAGCTCGAAAAGTTTTTCTTCTTCTCTTTGATGGCGGCCTACCGTGAACCATCTTTACACATACACGTATATACACGCGTGTATACTATATATACGTGTTATATATAATACTATATATATGTATATACATAAACGTATGCATTTATGCCTCATTTTTATGATGTTTTGAACAGTTCAATTTTATTTTCTTACGTTACCACATCTATTTCTGTGTGTGTGTGTGTGTGTGTGTACACATATACATAGAATACATACATATATACTTACTGTGATATTGCTTATATCGGAAAAAACATGTCACTTCGAGTGGACCAAAAGTTTCTAAATAATTTTACTAAACAATATCCCGAGATTCTTTTCGTTCGATTGCTACGTTCTTCCTCTGTTTTTTTTCTTTATTTTTCTTTTTTTTTTCGTTCTTCTTTTTTCTTTCTCTAAAATCGCCAAAGAGTTTCGTAGTTTTACGATTTGAAAGAAATAATAAAAAAAAAAAAAAAAAAAGAAAAAGAGGGAAAGAATTCCTTCATCTAGGTACTTTTTTTTTTATCAGATCTAGAAACTTTGTGGATCAACTTGTTCCCTTTTGTATTTTAGCATAGAAATTCGAATTTCGATTAGAACTTTCTTTCTCAATGATAATTACTTTGAGAATATCGTAGTGTGTATAGATATGTGCGTGCGTGCGTGCGTATCTACGTACGTGCGCGCGCGTCATATCAAATTTGAGAAATCGGTAGGAGTTTGCGGCTTCCCGAGTAACCAGAGTGAAACGTGTAACGATTTCAACGTGCCTCCCTGGTTACCTCCGTACAATTAGATTATCTACCATACCTAACCTCTCTTTTCTCTCTCTCTCTCTCTGTTCCTCTTAGCTAGGAGGAAACTTTTGGATATAAATTAATATCTATCATAAAATCATCTTTTGTATAACGTTGTAACTTTATAGGAGATGATATCCGTATTTTAATTTGTAGAAAAATGTGTGTGTGTGTGTGTGTGTGTGCATATATACAATTTGTTTATTATCTTTGGTTAAAAAACTTTTCCTTCAATTTCTTCAATTTTTTTTTTGTTTTTTTTTTCATATTAAAAACGTAGAGCAACTTTTTCAACAACCCAATTATTTCTCTCATTGAATTTTCCTTACGTTGTTATTAACGAAAATGAGATAAAGTTAATTATATTTTTCTTCAATTTTCGTATCAATATTGCGGACGAACTTTTGCAACAGATCGATATTATTTCTCTCATCGAATTTTTCTAAACAATATATATTTTTCAAAGCATTCCCGATTAAAATATTAATTTGAAATTACATCACAAAAAAAGAAAGAGAGAGAGGGGGGAAAGAATACGTATTAAATTTAAAGAAAAGAAAAAAAAACAAGATGGCGGTGGAGGAAAGATGGCGGAAGAAATTGTCATTCTCTCGTTTCACATGTAATTTAAATCGTTGAAATAAAAAAGAAGTTAGTTGATAATAACAACCGACTTTAAAGGTAAAATAAATAAAAACGTGTGAGTGAGTGAGTAAGAGCGAAAAAGAAAGAGAAAGAGAGAAAGAGTAATTTCTCGGGATATCTAATATCGGCCATGTTGCCGCCGCCGCCGTCGTCGTCGTCGTCGTCGTCCTAACAAAATTGAATTTACGCGCGCGTAACAATACCCTCGGAGTTTTACGTAAGTACAAGTTCGCGAAGAAGAAGAAGAAGAAGAAGAAGAAGAAGAAGAAGAAGAAGAAGAAGAATAAGAAAAGTGTTTCAAAGCTCTGTACTTTATTCTCTCGGAGAACTTTTTATAATCCGAACTGACGCTTACCGTTAATCTCAGTGTGTTTTAGACACTTCCTGTTATGGGAAAGATCGGTCTCTCGTGTTTCCACGTAATATCTATCAAATTTCAAAGCTAACCTCAATTTATTTCATCTGATAAAACGTTTATCAGAACGAATATTAACGCATAAGTTGGTAAACAACCATTTCACGTTTTTCATGGTTTTTTTTTATATAAACGTAGTCTTAGAAAATATATATATATATATATATATATATATATATATATATATATATAGAGTGATCCAAAAAGTTTTCAGATGAGCAAAAAGATTCTTAGATTTGTAGAGGTCTATATATAAGAAATAAAAAAAAAGAAATTAAAATATCTCGAAAGATAGATAGATAGATAGATAGATAGATAGATAGAGAGAGACAGAGAGAGAGAGAGACAGAGAGAGAGAGAGAGAGAGAGAGAGAGAGAGAGAGAGAGAGAGAGAGAGAGAGAGAGAGGAGAGTTTGATATCTCAAAAATCACTTGGGGAAACATTTGGTACACCCTGTGCATATAGAGCGCACGTTTTTGTTATAAGTTGATATAGAATATATTTTGAGGTTAGGTTCACAAAGAGAATGATGAATTTGCTTGAAATGAGTGAGTCTCTCTCTCTCTCTCTGTATATATATGTATATATATATGTGTGTGTTAGTTAATCGTCCTTCCTCTGTGGTATGTACTCGTTTACATTTCACGTGTTGTGTCGTCGGTGCTAATTACCCGAGACAGCAAAGAAATATGTTTAAACCGTTCGTAACAGCTTCCTCGCCGTCATGGATTTATACCGTTGTTTGGAATTCATTTGCCACACATATATATATATATATATATACATACATAGATATATGTATTTATGTATTATATATGTACATAAAACGAAAAGAGAACCAACATTGGTGAGCTTATAATTGATACCATAAAAAAGGAGATGTTTTTATCTTTGATGAAAATTGCTATATATGTGAAAGAGAGAGAGAGATAGATAGATAGATAGATAGAGATAGATAGAATTAGATAAAAAGATAGAGAGAAGGAGAGAGAAGCAATAAGTATATTAAGTATCTTTGAGAAGCTTAGAAATCTTCTAAATAGAAGAGAGACATTCTCTCTCTCTCTTTCTCTTTCTTTGTCTTTCTATTCGTTGAGAAAAGAAGGTTAGAAAAATGGCTGCTCTTGAAGAATTCGATCGTACGACAAACGTTACATATATTTCATCGATTTCATACGTATATATGTACTTATATACCTCCATATATACATATCCTCCCATAAAATGGTCTAACAATTTCTTAGGTAATTTTAAAAATCAATTGTACTCACTTTCGAGGTCTTTCTAAAGGGTTGATTGTTCTGTTTTTTTTTTCCTCGTATAGATTATAAAAGTACAAGCCTAGAAAATTTTGAAACCACCCAGTATACACCACGTAGAGTTTAGAGATTATTCGATAAATTAGTTCGGTCACTGGGATTGGCTCATAAATTCCAGAAGATACAATGTCCGCTTTATCCCTTATAGCCGTTCGCTTCAGTTCGGTTCAGTCCAAGATGTAATATAAGCGATTAATAAGGTAACCGATTAGCGTTTAATCTAAAGTACTCCGCCATTTTCTATCTAAAATCGATCGATGATTAATGGCCGTACACGTGCGCGTGCATATTTCTTCAATCGTAAATTTTTTATTCTCGATGTGTGACTAAGCAAAAAGAAAAAGACAAAAAAAATTCAGTTTCTGCTAATTTTTAGAAATGTTTTACAATTATTCGCCTATGCACTTCTAGAGATTTTTATACCGGCGTTTGGTAACACTGATAGGGATTCACAAAAAATTATCGACCATGTTCTTCTTTCTTCTCTCTCTCTTTTTTTTTTTTTTTTTGTAATCGAACGTAGCTGGTAACTGCCAAGGATTTCTTTTAAGAAAATTAATCATCTGTTAATTTTGTAGAAATTAACAAAAAAAAATAGTGCAAAATAGAAGGCAAACGACATTAAATGAGCTTATGAATTAAATTGTCTATCACTTGTTATCTTCGATGCTGTTATATCATTTTATTTTATTTTTATTTTTATTTTTTTTTATTTAAATTAAAATAATCTGATAACTTGTGCAGGATTTTCTCTCTCTCTCTCTCTCTTTCTTTTAACAACCAAACGATACGAGAGAATATTATTCTAATATTTGATTTCAAGACGACATTTTCAATAAGCTTATCAATCGAGCTATTCTCGAGCTTATCAATCTCTACGGGATATCCGAGAGTAATCTTTTTTCTTTTCTTTTTTCTATTTTTTTTTTTTTTTTTTTACTTTAATCTCGTAGTACCGACTACGTTCGGTCGTTAATTCGGTTAAACGATTGGCATTAAAATACTGTTAATTCGACTTCTCTCTCTTTCTATCTCTATCTCTATCTCTATCTCTATCTCTATCTCTATCTCTATCTATCTATCTATTTATCTATCTATCTATCTATCTTTCTCTCTCTCTCTCTTTCTCTGTACGCGGCACGTTCGTTTCCCGATATCGATTCCCTAGTATGAGCTAGTTTACATTGTCAAATACTGGCGGCACACAATCGTAATTTCGTTTTTCACCAATGTAAATAAATCATGTCCAATTATTATTTACTAGAAGATCGATGATGAGACACGCGATCGGTTAATTGTCGAAGTGAAGAAATTTTTTCAATGGGAGATTTAAAAAAAAAAAAAGAGAAAAGTGTAGATTAGAATCGTTTTTCCTTCCTTTTTCCGTTCCTTTTTTTCTTTTTCCTGCTTGTTTTTTTTTTCTTTTTTCTTTTCTTTTAATGTACTTTTACGAACGTGACGACTATCATATTGGGATACTTAAAAAGAATGGAAGAAAAAAACCATGAAAAACAAAGTTCCTAAATAGACACGAGAGTTTCCTGAAATATTCCAGCCGCCATCTTGAAATTAATTGTAATTCAATCTAATGAATGGAATGAATTGAAATTAAATTAAAAAGAAAAAACAGAAAGAAAGAAAGAAAGAAAGAAAGAAAGAAAAAGATATTTAGGATCGTTGTCGTAAATTTTTTTCGATTATTGGAATACTTAAAAAAAGGAAAAAATAGATAATGGAAGAAAAAATCGGGAAATGAAAGTTAAAATTAGAGGAAGACAAACGAGAGAAAAAAGAACATTAAAAGAAAGAAAAGGAGAAAAGGTAATAATTAAATAAACAAAAACGAAAGGAAGAAAGTAACAAAAAAGAAGAAAAGAAAAGAAAGAAAAGGAAAGGAAAGGAAAGGAAAGGACAGGACAGGACAGGACAGGAAATGATATCTCAAAAGTAGTCGAGTTAGTCGTTGTTCTTATTACGAGTCGGCGCCATCTTGAAAATAGTATGTCCCGGAAATACAATAATTACCGTAGTAAATTTGTAAAGCTAGAAAATTTCTCTCTTCCTCTCTCTCTTTCTCTATCTATCTATCTCTATTTTCTTCACACACACACACACACATATACATACATATACAAATACACATACACGGAGAGATAGACACTTTCACATTCTATCGGTATAAGTAAAAGCAAGGTGGATAAGTTGGCAGTGTTCTCGAACAACTGAGTAGATAGGGGTAGAAGAGAGGAAGGGATAAGGATCGAGAGTAGTAAGAAGCTTGAAGTTTGTTACGTACGTTAGATAATTAATAGGACGAAAGACGACAACGACGACAATGATGGCGACAACGACGACGATGTTGATGATGATGATGATGACGATGACGACGATGACGATGATGATGATGATGACGATGACGATAATGCGATCGTAGAGATTTGAAAGGAGAAATTGCTGGTTGTCTGTGTGTGCTATTTGTCCGTGTATATGTATGTGTATCGATAGAGAAAGAGAAACAGGAAAAGAGCGATAGAATGATAGAGAGAGATGGGTAGTAGAGTTTCTATCGGCTTTTCGAAGCGTTAGATCTAGTTGGATAAACACGAATTTCGATCCTGCCAACTTACTAAACAGAAAGATAGATAGAGATGGAGATAGATAGATAGATAGACAGAAGGAGATAGAGATAGAGATAGAGATAGAGATAGAGATAGAGATAGAGAGAGAGACAGCTGGTAAGCGTGCGTGAATTGGTAGGGGGTTGATCGTTGGAGGAGGTCAAAGGTAAGTGAAACTTGAGAGTAAGAGAGAGAGAGATAGATAGATAGATAGATAGATAGATAGGTAGATAGAGAGAGATAGAGATAGAGAGATAGGGAAGTTTCTGTACGAGCGAACGGTGTAATACGGTTTAATTTCCTGTCAATAATTAGAAAGCTGCACGGCAACGAGTGTCTCAACGTAAGTGGCCAAGCTAGGTGAAGTCTATCGAACGCATGAAACAAGTTCTATCGTAGTATATTCCTCTTTCTGTCTCTATCTACCTTTCTATCTATCTATGTATCTATCTATCTATATATATATCTCTTTCTCTCTCTCTCTCTCTCTCTTTTTTTCTCTCTCTCTCTCTCTCTCTCTCTGTCTGTCTCTAGTTTACTTACTTCCCTTATTTACATAATTATCGACTTTCCTTCCTTCCACATCCGTTCCCTATATCAAAGGCGTATCCTGTTACGTGCATTGATCAATTTTGATCCAAGCCCTTTAACAAATCCTTTAAACGAATCCTGTTTTCATCATTAAAATTGTATTTCTTCAGAATTTTTATATATGTATAAAAATAATATAGATATGTATGTATGTATGTATGTATGTAATCTTATAATTTTTTTTTCTTGATTTTTTTTACGAATTATTTAATACGATGTATTTGTAAGAGGATATATATATAATATATATATATATATATAGATTTCAAGATTGCGTTTTGAAAATTTTCTGAAGAGAACGTATATATCTAGGAATTTTTTCTTTTCAAATTGCTTCTTTTTTGTTCCCTCGTTTTTCTCTTTTTTTCGATTATGGTTTGATGCATCGATTGATATTGAACCTATAGAAAGACCTGAAGTTGAAAAGATGTTTTAACGAATCTATAAAAAATTTATAGATTCGTTTTAACGAATCTATAAAAAAGAAAAAAAAATATCAATAATTTATTCAATTAGCCAATAAATGATCTCACGCAATATTATATATCTAAACAATCAAAACGTAAATACAATATATTGTTTATATAAACAACAACAACAACAAAAGTAATAGTAATAAAAAAAAATAATAATAATAATCAATAAAAAGTGTAATGGGATGGTCAAAAAATATTGTCGTCAATTTTCCCAAAACAAAACAAAAAAAAAAGAAAAAAAAATATATAAGTTCTCTTTTCATTTCTTTCTTTCTTTTTTTTTTTTTAAGAACACCTACATATAAACCACCACTTGCACAAATTTACCGGATCATTCTTAGTCCAACCTAATAATTATTCAAACTCGTAAAACATACACACTCTACTCCCTATCCACTCACACACATATCTACATGTATAAACGATAAAAATAAAAGTGTATTTGATCAGTCTTGCGGGGCAAAGATTTATCAAGTAGGCGTTTGTTAATAAGGTAACAATATCATAGTATATATACATACATACATATCCACATAACACACACACACACACACACACAAACACACACACATATATCAAGTGCCAACAGGTCCACAGAAAATCCTTCCTGTTTGATTGTGTGCAAGCTATTCAGTCGATTCGGAAGCCAACATTGCTGATATAACGGCCATAAGTAGCAACACGCTCTATCTCTTTCCCTCTTTACCTACCTACCTATCTATCTATCTATCTATCTATCCCTCTCTCTCTTTCTCTCTTTCTCTCTCTCTCTTCTCTATCTCTCTCTCATTCTCTTTGTTCATCCCAATGGGTTACATAGCTACGTGCCTAGCCGGATATCGGAGATTCGAATCGACACTTGGTTCATTCCGCCTCGAGCAGACGTGCCGTCGAGTGACGTTTCTACCATCATATAAAACCAACCCCATTCACCAACCCCTTCTTCTCTCTTTCTCTTTCTCTTTCTCTCTCTTTCTCTTTCTTTATATATATATACATATATATTTAATATATCTATATATATATATATAAAATATATATGTATATGTATATATACAATATATACATATACATGTGTATATATATATATATTTCTGTGTCTCTCTTGAACGTTCTATTACTAGCACGTCCCTTTCCGAAGTTTTCGTAATTTCATGACGTAAGCGTCTCGCAGCGTCTATTAATGTTCGCGAGACCTGACCACCTTGGTAAATCGTCTCTTACATCTCTTGAACGAGAATCTACAGGGTGAATCGTTTTATAACTTCAACGAGAATCTACAGGGTGACTCGTTTTATAACCCATGAACTTACTTATTTATTTCCTTCCTTACTTACTTACTTACTTACTTACTTACTTACTTACTTACTTACTTACTTACTTATATCGTAAATACAATGCTAACACATAATAACCAACGACAGGATCCGGACCAACGTCTTTTTAAACTCTCGACCCATTTTCTTTTTTCTCTCTCTTCTTTCTTTCCTTTTTCTTTTTCTTCTTTTTCTTCTTCTTTTTTTTTTTGATCATTCGTAATACTTAAGCATTTTTTCACACTCTTTCACATTTATAAAATATTCCACGTACGAGAGTTCAAATCTGCTCGGAGGGGTTGTGAGGTTAAGAGGTGATGCGATGGCGGTGATCAGGGGTGAGTGGGTGGTGAACGTTGCTCGAAAAAAAAAGAAGAAAAAAAAACTGAAAGAGAAAGAAGATGTATAGAATCTTTGCAACCCTTTCCTTTTTTTTTAACTTCACACTCTCTCTCTCTTTTCTTTATTTTTATTTCGAATTGTAAAAATTACAAAGAAAAAAAAAAAAGAAAAACCTGAAAGAGATAAGAAAATTAACCGTGTACGATTTATTCGACGACGTGGATCGTCTAATATTTTTCTCTCGAACTTAACAAGAAATAATAAACGTTGATATAGGAATATAGTTGTTGAAAGTATGGATAGGGGAAAGTGGGTGGGTGGGTGTCTGGGAGGTAGTTGGGAGGGTAGGTAAAAGAAAAATGAGAGGAAAGAAAAATAAGAAAAAAAATGACAAGGAGAAAGAAGAGAAAGAAGAGAAAGGAGAGAAGGAAAGAAGAAAAAGTAGAAGTGGAAGTGGAAGTGGAAGTAAAAGTAGAAGTTTCGTTCGGTCGGTAACCTCGTAATCTTCCTTATCGACGTAACATACCGTCGGCCAAAGTCCTACGGTTATATCACTTTTTCTTCCCCTTCTAAGTTAGAAAACGACTTCCAGAGAGGCTCTCCCCATTCGATTTCTCGACGAGGACACGTATAATGGTTTAGGAAAGAAAGAAAGAAAGAAAGAAATAAAGAAAAATGAAAAGATGGAAGAAAAGAAAGAAAGAAAGAAGGAAGGAAGGAAGGAAGGAAAGAAAGAAGGAAAAGTCAGAATGTAAGAATTTAGTTGGGTTGCCGTGAAACGATCTTTTGCTTGAGGCTAAAACGATCGAGTTCGAGCTCGAGCTTACACTGAGAAAAATAGAGATGTGGATCTAAAAAGTGACTCTTTCTGTCTCTTTCTTTCTTTTGTGTGTTTGTGTGTGTATGATACGTGTGTATGTGCATACGCGTGCAAGTGCATTCATGTGATATGTATCTCTGTCTTTTTCTTTCTTTTTCTTTTTCTTTGTGTATATGTACGTGTGTATGTGTGTGTATTAGGAGATACTATGGACTATGATCACATTGTAAAGAGAGAGAGAGAGAGAGAGAGAAAGAGAGAGACTAAACTCTCGACGTTGAGTTGTACGTCTGGTAGTGGTATAGGATTTCTGTATAAAATATGGCGTAGATATTTCTCGTAAGATGGTACTTATCTTTGGTGTGTACGTATGTGTATACGTGTATATATATGTGTGTGTATATATATATATGTATGTGTGCGTGTGTATGTGTATATATATACGAGGGTAAAGTGTTATGTTCGGTGTTAGTGATAATGGGAAGGGTTGCGAATGAGATTTTCAAGGGTTGAGTCTTATTTCTTTTTATTCTTTTTTTTTCTGTATTTTTTTTTCTTTTTCCCTTTATTTTATTTTTATCTTCCTTTTTTTTTCATTTTTTTCCTTTTCTTTCTTTCTTTCTTTTTTTTTTTTTTTAGCGATTGCGTATCGTCAGAATAAAGAATAAAATTGAAGGTATTCCGTTCTATTCCAGATAGAAAAGAAGAAAGAGAGAGATTAGTCATTTCTTTTTTAACATTCGAGTAGAATTTCTTGAAAAATTTGTTGAAGAAGAAAAGGAAAAGAAGAAGAGAAATAAATAAAAGTCGCGAGAATATGGCAGTAAAGGGAGTCGCGAAGGATTGTGATGTCTTGTCTTGTTTCATATCAAATTTCTTCCTAGATCTTCTATTCTATTACAATCCGATTCTATTGGACTTTCGAATAACAATGGAAGATAATATATTTCTTGTCGTTTTATATCTTACGAGAGTGGTATCCGTAAAGTTTTCCAAACAAATACTTGAAACTTATGATTAAGAGGGAATACTCGATATATTGTATTTATAATATAATATTCTTTTTTTATTATATAATAATATCATTTTATATACATATGCGTGTATATAAAAGATTTAAAAAAGAAAAAGAAAAAAGGAACTAAAATTCTATATAGTTTTATTGTTCTTTTTATATTATTTATTAAAAGAATATTCTATGTTATATTATTATAATTATTATAATCATTATAATTATTACATATTACATTTACTACTTATATTATTATAATTATAATAATTATGTATTACCGTAGTACAGAACATTCCTTTATTACTTTTCTTTCTTTCTTTTTTTTTAATTAATTTCTCTTATTTCTTATTTTTTTTTTTAATCTTATTATACCACAGGGTGAAATAAAATTTTGTGGGAAATGAGAGGTACGACGATTTCTTTTTTCTTCTTTTTTTTTTTTTTTTAATTTCTACCGATAGAAATACATACATACATACATACATACATACATACATACATACATACATACTCTTATACAATTAAAATAAACTCACAACCAACAAACAAATACACTGACGCGATGTACGTCGTTGCCAGTTAAAAAATAATTTATAAGAAAGTCGCGGTAAGAGGAGGAGGAGGGGTAGAAAAGTAGAAGTAGGAGAAAGAAGAGGAGGAGGAGGAGGAGGAGGAGGAGGAAAAGGAGGGAGGTGATGGTGGGGGTTAGAGAGGGGATCGGCACGAAACGTTTTAGCAAATTGCGTACATTTGTTAGAATGATCGCACGAATTTTCCAAATTACTTTCACGACGCTACCTAACAGGTAACACGATGGTTAGCCATTATTTCGAGAGCGTTTCAAAATGGCGGCTGCAAAGAGAGAGAGAGAGAGAGAGAGAGAGAGAGAGAGAGAGAGAGAGAGAGAGAGAGAGAGAAAGCGATATATCCTAAATATTTTATTCGTCAGAGTAAATATTTTATTGTAACAAATTTGTTATCATGTTCGTTCATTGTTTGAACATTTATTTATGCTTTGAAAAAAATATTTGATTTATATATATATATATATATATGGTGTCCAATTTGTATTTCTTATCGTATATAGATTTGTTAGGATTTTTAATTTCATTCGTTTTTTTTTTTATTATCGTTTTATTATATATTATTTATTCTATTACTCTGTTATTCACTTATTTTATATCTATTTCTTTCTTTCTTTCTTTTATCTCTCGTCGTCTTTATACTCTTTTTCTTTTCTTTTCTTTTCTTTTTCTTTCTTTTTTTGAAACGATCAGATAATTTTGAAATTGCAATTAATCATGAGAATTGAAAATATTCGATGTAAGAAAATATCGGGAAAGCTTCCGATAGTGTCCTGTAATGCAGCCATCAATCACGAAACGTGCGTATAAATTTTGTTCCTTTGGAGTAATGCTTCTCACTCACTCTCACTATCACTTTCGCTCTCTTTCTCTCTTTTTCTCTCTTTCTTTCTTTCTTTGTCATCTTAGCGTCGCTTATCATATTCAAGCACGCGAGATTGTTATCGATTCGAGATACTACGGCTCGTTCGAAGTCTTGTGACAAACTCGAACAGCTATCATTCTAAGTACTTGAGTTCTTTTTCTTGAATCGTTTTCCTTTCTTTCTTTTTTTCTTTTTTCTTTCTCTCTTTCTTCTTCTTTTTCTTTGCGATGTTAAAGCGTTTCTAGTGTTTTTACGGTATAATAGTAATTTTTTGTCCCTTTTTTTTTTCCTTGTTTTAAATCCACAGATACGTTTGTAGATCTATTTGTTAGCATTAAGTGAGATATATTGTATGTACGTATGTAAATTTTTATCTATGTACATTTGGTTTTTACACGTAAATGAATTTTTTTTATGTGAAATGTTCAATTTTATATTCGAATATATGCGTATTTATTATATATATATATATATTATATATATTTATTATTTATTATATATATATGTATGTATGTATCTATGTATGTATGTTTATATATATGTATTTTTTCTTTTATAATTTTATTAATCTGTATAATCGAATGTATATATACATATTTTATTATTATTATTATTATTATTATTATTATTATTATTATTATATAATATATCGTATAATGTTTTATATTATAAATAAAATATTCATATTTTAGATATGTATAATAAAATATTTTATTTCGTATTTGTTTTACGAAGGTTACGAACAAAATGACGAATAGTAAAAAGAGAAACAAAATTTATTTACGAACGAACTCCGTTAATCACCAATTCTAAAACCACAAACCTAGGAACATTTTTTACAGTTTGCAAAAAAAAAATATTTAACTCGAGTCTACGTAAATGAAGTTCTCAAACGATTTTTAAACATCGTCTAGTAACTTTTGATTCCCCTAATTTAACTTCTTGTGTTTCTATGCACATACATACACATACATATATAGGTATATATAAATCTACAATTTTTTTTTACAAACACGATTTTGAGATTATTTATGGAAAAAGAAACAAATAAATAAATAAAAAGACATAAACCCTTATAGGTGGACGCAAAAAAAAGGTTTCTAAGCTCGTTTAGCTTTACGAAGTTCGAAGGAGAGAGTGGTAGAAAAAGAAAAAAAAAAACATTAGCTCTGGAGTAATTTTTAATTAACAAAAAAAAAAAAAAATCACCTAGAAATTTTTGGTTCTACCATCAATAATAAAAAAACACAGATAAAAAGAGAAATAGAGATAGAAAGAAAGAGAGAGAGAAAGAGAGAGATAATCGTTGTTGACTCGGTCCATAAATCTTCAATGAAATAAAAATGGATGTTGAACTGTGACGTCAGAATAGAATAACGACGTCAACCAAATAGTAGCAGCGAGTACGTAGGTTATCCTAGTTGTAAATAGTTGACTAGTAGAAACAGAAAATCAAATGAAATACCGTGCGAAGGCATCAACCGACCGTTCAAGTTCGTTCTCTTGCGTTTCTCACTTTGCTAGCTAGTAACTGGCCAGGTAACCTAACCTCCTAGCGTAGTCTAATCTAACCTAACCTAACCTAACCTAACTTAACCTAACCTAACATAACCTCAAGGTCTCCAGGGAGAGATATTGTCGGAAATTCTGGGGGACATTCTACGTACAGGTACAACTCTATCTATGTACGTTCCTGCCAAATCGAATTGCTACCTACGAGCAAGTAAGTAGGTAGATATATATATATATATATATATATATATATATATATATGTATGTATGTATGTATGTATGTAGCTATATGTATATACATATATATATACTCGGTGACCATAAATTAACTACTTCTCGATTCTAATAAAATATTGTCTAACTTTTAGGATTTATCCACCTCTGACATTTTCAACCCCATCTACTCTCTCCTCCGCCTCCACCTCCACCCCTTTACCACCTCCGCATCGAATTTTTCATTCCATCTCCCTGAACATCGATAAAGTGATTATCTAAGACGATAGAAACGATCATGTCGGATTCGTGCCAATGATTAATCTCTTTTAGGATTCTTTCTTTTTTTTTTTTTTAAATCGTTATATTTTATATCGAAAATCTCGAAAGAAATTAATACTGATAAATCATTGGATTTTGTTAATCATTCGTTTAATCGATCTCATTCGATTCAATGCAAATGCAATTTAATGTTATATAATTTAATTTAGTTGAATCTAATTGATTAATAATTAATAATTAAGATTTTGTGTCATGGTAGGTTATTTTTTTTTCTTTCTCGCTCCATTTTTTTTTTTTTTTGATTGGCAAAGTTCATTCACGGAAATTATTTATTAATTTAATTTATTCATTCGTGACAGATTAGATTTTTAATTTTTCTTTTTTGTCGAATCAAAAAATTGATTTTTTTTTCTATTTTTCTTCTTCTTTTTTTTTCCGTAGTTTGATATATCTTCTTCTAAACTACATTTATGGATTTTTCTAAACTACGTTGATGAATTTATGAAAAAAAAAAGAAGAGAAAAAAGAACAAAACAAAAAAAAAAGAGATCCATTGTGTTTCAACTATAAATTTCATGCAACATCAAAATTTTGATCTCAGTATTTTTCTACCATAAATCGTTAAGAGTGTTGTTTAGATTCGAAAAATTGTTTGCACTAGCTACAAATACAATCGCATGTATAAAAAAAAAAGGTAATAACAACAACAACAATAATAATAATTGAATTTCACACACGTCAAATAAATCTTTGTAACTCAATAAAACTAGATTCGTAAAATGGCGAATTCGATTTTCGATTAAAAAGCTGATCGAATTATCAGTGCAGAAAGATCCAAAAAAAAAAATCTTTTCTTCAAGATTAAATAAAATTCAAAGTTCACTTCTTTCTTTTTAAAAATTGATCATCCTTATCCTTATTATCATTATATAAAGGTTATTAGGTTATTTAAATTTATTTAAAGGTTAACTCGTTCACCGATCGAAAGCCATGATATTTAACAAAATTTAATTTACAATATCAATTTAAGATTTATAAAATAATTCGATTTATAAATCGTGTCTACGTATTTGTTAGATCGAATGAAATTCGTTGGAAATAGAATAGAGATTTTTCATTTCGAACGAATTTTTCATTTGAAGGTTAGAAAGAAAAACAAGATGGCAGATACTAACGCATACGAACGAGAGTCGATTGTCTATCCATGTAAAAATGTAAATCGTTTTCTGAAGGTCTCTCTCTATCTCTCTCTCTCTATCTATCTCTCTCTCTCTTTCTTTCTCGCGTTCTATAAAAAGATATTTCATGAATCATTCTTCGCGAATGCATGTCACAGATTTACGATCGATCGACACCGTGTTACTCAATCGGACTACGAGTAATGCATTTCAAGCTGTCGCGAAAACGTAAAACGTGTTCTGAGTTTGTAGTATATCCTTTTTCCCCCACCCTCCTCCTCGTCTCGATTGAATAATTTCTTAGACATCGAAGTAACCCATTTTTGGTCCATTAAATATGTAATATACTTTTTTATTCTTTTCTTCTTTTTTTCTTGAGAGAGAGAGAGAGAGAGTAAGATAGATAGACAGAGAGAAAGAGAGAGAGAGAGAGAGAAAGCGAAGGAATATAAATTTTTGTTTTCTTTTTTCTTCATTCATTTTTCTTTTTTTTTTTCTTTTCTCGAACGAAAATTTTCGACTACTCTACTTAGGATTATTCAGTAGTCACGATATTTCCTGTGCAAATAGATATTTTCCTTTATTTTCTTTTCTTTTTTTTTTGTACTTCACTTTTTCCTTATCCATTCTAGAGTTTATACGATCGCGGATAAAGATTCGTTAGAAATGTTATTACGTCATTTAGAAATTAAAAATAACAATAGTCGTAGTATTTCGAATGCGATTAGACCTTTCTTATTTTATCTGTTCCGTTTTTCGTGATTCATGCGATTAACCAATTTAAAAGAAAATTATTAGACGTGAGCGAAATAAAAAAAGAACATTAGAAAACACACACATGCACATGTAGAAAGAAGATAGCGAACACGCGAGATAATGAAAAAGTATTATATAATACTTTTATATATATGTATATATAATATATTGCACTCACATATACACACACATATATATTTTTTTTTAAATATATCATACATACATACACACACACACACATATATATCAATTTAGAATAAAGGATGATAAGAAGTAGACGGATGATTATTTTCCAGGTGCAATTGACAAACTCGATTTCCCTAGTGACTTTTAATATGCTCTCTAAGGACATTATTACGAATAATCTCAGAATTTCTAGAACGTTCTAACGACGTTCCGTTGTCGATACGTCTGTCTCTCTCTCCTTCTCTAACATTAATCCATTACCATCTGGAATCAAAATTATAAAAAGAAATAAGATAAAATCGACTCTAACGAATCGTACTTACCAATCCAAAATGGCGCCCGTAATTAACTATCAAATAATATCAGTCCTTAATTCTCTTGTCCTGAATTCTTATCGATTTTTATCGACTCGCTGTGAGAATCAATATCATAAAAAAAAAAAAAGAAGATGGATGGTGGTGAGTACTGAACAGATGGAAATAAAGAAATAACGTTTAACGTAGAAATAAGGGGTAGAAAAAAAATTGCAAAGAAGAACACAAGGCTAATTATTATTTCCTTTTTTTTTTTGTTTTCACGGTTCCAACTTATCTATATACACATACACGTGTATACTTATATACGTATGCGAAGTAATAGTCGAGCAGGTGTAAGGTTGAAGGATAGAGGGTAGAGGGACATTCTAAGGGATGGTAGAGGGGTGGTCGAGGGTTAGATACCTTCGAGACTTCCTCTCGGACAAGTAAGAGCTAGGGCGAATCCCATTGACCTCCATTCCATCTCACACGAGGGCTCCTTAATCACCCTTGACCCGTTTCAAGCGAAATTGTGCATACCACCTTTTCCAATCTCTTCGCGATCTACATACATACATTTTACATACATACATATGTACTTATGTATGTAGATACGTACATAGATAGATAGATAGACAGATCCATATATGCATATATACAGTGATATGATGGTGGGTTTTTAAACGAATTTGTGTATGTATATGTGTGAAAATCCCTTGAGTGTATTACCACAGAAGTAAGCCGTGCCGCAAGGCTTATATATATATATATATATACACACACATATGTACATAGTATTATCTTTATCTTTCTCTTTCTTTAGTACTTTCTCTATAGAGACTAAGAGATTCGATCGAATCGATCCTCTCTTACATTACCACTCCAGTATTTTGTATCTTTTTCTTTCTCTCTTTCTTTCTTTTTTTACGATAAGGAAAGAAAAAGAAAGAAAGAGAGAGAGAGAGAGAGCTGGGTTAGAAGAAAATTCGTAACAGAGAATTCGACTTTACTCGGTTTGGTATATCTATTCATCTATCTATCTATCTATCTATCCATCTATCTATTTATCTAGATAGGTATATATGTATCATAGCTATCGGACGAAAAGATGGAGTACATAAGTACATACGTATAGACTATACACATCCATACATACACACACATATATTTTTCTTATTTGTGATGTATATATGTGTGTGTGTGTCTCTCTCTCTCTCTCTCTCTATGTATATCCGTGTGTCGTGATAAACCTATGGCAAATAGTTTCGGATCTCCCTGGTGTACCTGATTTCTCTCGTATATTCCATGATCGAGAGTTCGCTTTTACGATAGGAGGTTAAAATATGTTACATATATATATACATACATACATACATACATACATACACACATATATATATCTTTCTATGTGTCTATCGTCTATCCGTGTCCGTCTACATCTCTGTGTATGTGTGTTTGCGCTTGTTTGCTTGTAGATTTGTTGGTTCATCGCGAGTTAGCTCCGCCATCTTAAATTTCTAGGGAATTGACTAGTTGGACTAGCTTGGGGAATTAGGGAGGGGAAAGGGTTTGCTGCTTGGGGAGAAATCAGGTAGTTTTCTTCCTTTTTTTTTTGTCTTTCATTCTTCTCTGTTCTTTTTTCTTTTTAAAGACATAATAACAACAACAACGACGACGACGACGAAATAATTTTCCAATATGGCGTCGACAATTCCGAGGACTTCTTCCTTCCTCCATTTTTCTTTTTCTCGAAAGGAATCTTTTTTTTTCTTTCTTTCTTTCTTTCTTTTTTTTTCGTTTTGTTTCTAATGCAACTCGTTAGACATTACGATGCAAAATGCGAACGCGTTTCTTCTTCTTCTTCTTCTTTTTTTTTTTTAATTTGTTAAAGAGGTTAAAGGAAATTACGTGATGTTGAGGGTGAGAGTAAGGACGAAGGGTTGACGTTTGACGGTTGACGGTCACAAAACGTTCCGTAAAAATTTCTCGCGCACAGTTCACGTCACGCTATTTATGGCTGGACGATATATGTTATATATGGTTTCTATGTATGTGTGTAGGTGTGTATATATGATATGTATGATAGATACGCTATCGATCACTTTTACTATGTATGATTTATATGGAGATACTTTATGTACGATACGGATTTTAAGTGGACGTTGAAACGACTAATCGTTTGAGACAGCATT
>NC_066596.1:5995000-6032500 GCF_905475345.1 Vespula vulgaris | reverse complement strand
TATATATTTTGTGTGTATGTATATATATATATGTATATATCGAGATATAGTTGTATAGATGTTTTGATTTGATCGATCGTTCTTATTTTTTTTTTTTGGTTTTTTTTTATTCTTTTTTCTGATTTCTTTCTTTTTTTTTATATTATTATTATGTTGAATTTCTATTATACAGATTTCTACATGTGTATGTGTATGTATGTATATATATATGTTTTTTTTTATTGCATAAAATTGTTATTTAACGCATATTTGCATATATGTACATATATATGTAGATTTTTATATTCTTATGTTATTTTTATTGGATATATAGAATTTTTGTCATACGAGGATTGGAACGTATTAAAAAGAGATGATTATCGATGTATACATACATACATACATACATACATACATACATATATATATAATATAATACATGGGTAGTGATAAGCAATTTATTTTTTCTTTGAAATGATATTTTTTTTTTATTTATTTATTTTTACACAAAAAACGATTATAATTCTAATTAGCCGAACGGTATATTTTAATTTCTCTTTCTCTCTCTCTCTATCTCTCTATCTCTATCTCTATCTCTCTACATTTCAATCTCTCTTTATTACAAGTAGACGTGTATGTTACAATTACATCTGTATGTAAATTAATATTTGCAAAGTTTGAAATGGCATTTTATTTTTAATCGACGATTAAAAAACGATATATCAAAATGAAAACAGATTTTTATACCATTATATATATATATATATCGATAATCGATAATCGATATAGATATTTTTTTCTCTTTTTTTATTTTCTCTCTCTCTCTCTCTCTCTCTCTCTATTCGTAATGTGATATACATATGTAATTTATGTAATGTATGCACCTATATTACATACATACATACATACATATATATACGAATATAGTAGCATACATACTTATATATACACAGAGATATACAATTATATAATAAATATCATTGGTATGCGGAGATAACGATCGATATAACGAGATGCAAATAATTAATCCTACTGTATCCTTATCAGTCGGCGATGGTGTCATTATTAACAACATGTATTTCGGATTTCGAATACTGATTAAACGAACGAGTTATTTATTTACAGAAACGCGTAGCACACATCTACACATATAATTATATGCAAGCACGTATTTACATATATAGTCAGATATAGAGAGATAGAGAGATAGAAATAGAAGGAGAGAGAAAAAGAAAGAAAGAGAGAGAGAGAGAGAGAGAGAGAGAGAGAGAGAAAGAGAGAGAAAGAGAAATGTACAAGGTGGATTAAAAAATCTCTAGGATAATTCCAAAAATAAATAAATAAATAAATAAATAAATAAATAAATAAATAAATAAATAAATAAATCGATCGATAAGAGAAAAAAAGGAAAATTAATTACACATCTTCGAGACGATTTTTTAAAACTATAAAGTCAACTTCTATTCTTTTCTTTTCTTTTTCTTTTTTTTTTGTTTTATTTTGTTTCACAAATTATAAAATTACTTGCTTGTTAAGTTGAATGCTTAATCTTTAATTACGAGCTTTTAATTATAAGAAATTGCGAAAAAAGTAATAATCGATTTTTTGTAATCAATTACAAAGTTTTACGTCGGGATATTACTCTGAGGTCAAAGTATGTCTCTCTCTCTTTCTCTCTCTTCCTTTTTTGCATCTTTTATTTTCTTTTTTTTTTGTGTATGTAATTAAGTTTTCTTTTCCCTTTCTCTCTTTATGTTCTTCTCACTTTTTTCTTCTTCTTTCTTTTTTTTTCTTTTTTCCTCCCCTCCTCTCTCTCTCTCTTTCTTTTTTTTTATGTAATTAAGCCGCTTCGAGACACTCGTTTCTTCTCCAGACTGAGACGCGAATTGCCTTCTCATCTTTTTTAACAACTAACGAGATATATCTTTAGAAATAGAGAAGGGATGTGGAAGAAATGGTTAAACGGCATCTTACTTCGACTCGATACAGTTAGTTACTTATATAGTCTATGCACATATGTATGTATATATGTAACTATGTATGTATCTACGTACGTACGTACGTATGTATGTATGTATATATGTACGTATATATGTACGTACGTATGTATGTATGTATGTATGTATGTATGTATGTATGTATGTATGTATGTATGTATGTACGTACGTATGTATGTATGTATGTATGTATGTATGTATGTATGTATGCAATAAAAAAATACAATGTCTTCTTTTTTCTTTTCTTTTTTTTTTCTTTGTAAAAAAAAGGTAGAGAAATTGTTAAAATTTATCATATTTTACAAATATATAATATGTCTATAGAGAAGACATTTTGTTGTATGATATTTTAATATCGATTCGTTCAATTGTTAAAATTGATATTCTTATTGATAGTGGCTATATGCCATTCTATATATTTTTTTTCTTTTTACAATCGGAAAAAGATTTATTTAATAATTAATTCCGATTTTCTCATTGACGTTATTATTAATAACAAGACAGATTATTAAATATAAAATATAATATTGAGCAAGTAAATATTTTAATGATTGGAAAAAGAAATTACTCGATAATTTTCTTTTTTTCATGAATAAAATCAATAAATATTATCAAATCTAATATCGTACAAGTAAATATTTTTATTATTTTCAATACCTCGCACATCTGTGATTTTACATTATGTTCGATATTTTTTATTCATTATTTATAAAGAAATTATTCGATAAATTCATTTCCCTTCTCCCACTCCCTACTGACAATATTATTAATAACGCGAATTATTAATCGTAAAATCCAATATGAAAACTAACAAACACATCAACAATTTTTAAATATCCAACATATTATATCCTTCAACGTTTTATTAATAATCTTACAAAAATCCATCTTTCTTTTCTTTTCTTTTTATTTTCCCCCTTAAATCGACGTTATTAATATAAGATAAAATCTATAACTTTTATTCTTCACGTAAAATTTCAAAAGAAACGGAGATATCGTTCTTAAGAAGAAAAAACAAAAAGGAAAAGAAAATTACTAGATACCGAAAGAAAGAAACGAACAAAGAAAGAGAAAGAAAGAGAATGAAAAAGAAACATTTCTTTCTTTTCCTTTTTCTTTTTTTTTTTCAAGCACTCTAAGTGTACTCTATACAGATGACGAGTTCTGATCATCTCTGACCAGAAAGGAGCCTTCAGAGTTGCCGCTAGCCGACGCCATTTTATATTGTGGCTCGCATCCAGGCCAATCACACCTTTGAGAGGAATTAACGGGTTTCAAGAACAAGAGCGTGCTTTCGTTTCTACAGCCTTCCAACATCTCTTTTTTTTTCTCTTTTTTTTTTCTCATTCAGTCTCTCTCTCTCTATTTTCTACCCTTCTTTCGGCATTTTTCTTTTTTTTTCCATTCCGCAAGCAAGACTCGTTTGAATTCCCAAAAGCCCATCCGCGTGAACAGCTCGCAACGCCATCTACCCTGCTATATATCAGAACCTACTAACTTACCTTTGAATTCGTACTGAAATTGAAAAATCGACTCCCTTATTCCATGTCGACGACCTTTTCTTTTCAATTTCGTTCCACCTCGCCTACACCCTCGTCCTACTCATTTCCACCCCCACGTATACACACACGCACATACACGACTCGATCACCCATTTTCTTTTGTGTAGCCTTTTTTGTCTTTTTTTTTCTGTCTTTCTTTTTTTTTTTGTACGATAACCGCAAGTAGGTAGGACAACGAGAAGGACCTTTTCTTTTCTATTTTGTTTCAACCATTTTAATCATTCCTACGTCGTTGATTTGTTTTTTTTTCTTTTTTTTTTTTGATAGAGTAATAAGCTTCTCTTTTAACCACGTTTACCCTTCATTTTTGTTTTTGTTTTAGTACAGTGATTAGTACAGTAATAAAAGTCATATCAATAAAGATATGTATGGTTCCAAAGGTTGTTTTACGAAATAGAAAAAGGGAATGGTTAATTCGAATTTTTTATTTATGATCTTGAGATCATCATGATGTTTTTGATTTGTTGGATCAATTAAACTTAAATTGTATCTTTTTATTTATTTTTGTCAAAAGATTAAAAATTAAGAATGTTTATATATATATTTTTTTTGTTTATTTTTCTTTATAGAGTACTTAAGTACTTATTTCGATTCATTTAGGAATTTATGGACTAACTTGTATCTACAAATTCAAGATGGCGTCCAGTAGAAATTGACTCAGAATTAGAGTAAGAGAGAAAGAGAGAGAGAGAGAGAGAGAGAGAGAGAGAGAAAGAAAGAGAGAGATGGAAATACAGAAATAGACGAACTTTTTTATTCTCATTTCTCTTCGTTCGAAGATGGATTAAAAAAGTACAAAAAAATTGCACATTTTCGTTAAGAAAAAAAAAAAGAAGGAAAGAAAGAAAAAGAAGAAAAAAAAACAAGTTCTTTTTCCAACTGTTCCTTTTTAATTATTTCTTTGTTCATTTAATTTCTTTCTCTTTCTTTCTTTCTGTGTGTGTGTGTGTGTGTCTTTTGCATCGTACGAACTTTCACATTAAGTTGCCATTTTGTTGTTTTTCTTCCTCCTTTTCTTTTCTTTCTTTTTCTCTCTACTTTTTCCTTTTCTCTCTCTCTCTCTCTCTTTTTTTCTATTTTTTAACAAACAGTTTACTCATTAATCCGTTCACTAAAGTGTGTATAACAAACACACATACAAACTAACACAGTCCGACGAAGAGGAGAGAGAGAGAGAGAGAGAGAGAGAGAGAGAGAGAGAGAGAGAGAGAGAGAGAGAGAGACACTTACACAGATACATATTTTTTATTTCTTTTTACATACATACATATATATGTAGTTAGCCACGTTCGTTATTTAATGCCGTAAGAAATTTAAAAACAAAGAAAAAAAAGAAAAGGATGAAAATAAAAATATATATATAATAAAAAAATAATAAAAAAAAAAAAAAGAAATATTGTTGTTTTAAATGAAAAATTATACGGTTAGTACCCCTCGAATGATACGCTCGCGTAATTTTCTTTTCCTCGTTTATTCGATGTGTTCTCTCTCTCTCTCTCTCTCTCTCTCTCTCTCTCTCTCTCTCTCTCTCTTTCTCTCTCTTTTTCTCTGTCTCTCGTTTTCTTCGAGACAAGACTCTCTTGGGAACGTAAGCAACGTTCTTCTTCGGAATATTAAAGTCCATGAGAGGATGAAAATCAATAGTAACGCTAGAACAAACTCAAGACAATACGCGTCACCCGATAAATTATCAAAAATCTGTATAAACTCGATTCGAATAAAAGAGAACAATTTTCTGTTTTTTTTTGTATTATGGTTGAATATATTCTTTTGCTTTATGCGAGAAAAATATGTTTGAAGTAGTGACAATAATAATAGTATTAATTTAATAGTAATAGTAATAGCAATAATAATAGTAATAATAGTTGGAACATGTGTTCGAGCAATCAATTAATATAAATAAGGTGAAGAATTGTAAGATTCGTTTGATCGAATTTTATTCATTTTTAATTTTATTTAATTAATTTATTATTTCAATTTAATTTTCTTTTGTTTATATGTTTTCTTAAGCTTTTACGAGTAATAGTAAACATTAATTCTGTACAATCAATGAATGTAATTCAATGTTGAATTGTAAGATTAATTTAATTCATTTTAATTTAATTCAATGTTTTTAATTCAGTGTTCTTTATCTCTTTCTTTTTTATAATTTACTTATAACTCTTTCTTTCTCGTACTACTATTAGTAATATTTTTTATGATGGAACTCTTAGATTGAATTATTTAACTTCATTGATGTAACGCGAGAACAATATATATATATATATGTATATACATATTCAAGAAAAAAAAACGAGCGGAAATTTAAAAAAGAAAAATCAATGAATAAACTACATCTTTCCAGAAATTAATTCTTATACTAATATTTTTGTTATTATTCTTTTTCTTTTTTATTACCGTTATTATTATCATTTATTTCTTTTCTTATCGTTTCATTTTTGCAAATCTTGTCATTCGAACTCTAAAAACTTTTGATCCGTCCTGTATATATTCCTACGGAATATAACATGGCGTTTTATTATAGCGTCGTGTATTCTGATTGGTCGAGATCAAATCGTGAATGAAAATGGCGATTTTGGCGAGTACTGGAAAGTTCGGTAATTTAGTGCCATCACATTTTATTCTCGTAAATATACTACGTCCGGTATTATAAATTCACGTAAATATATACCGTATGTGTCTTCAAGATGGTAGTAGTAACAACTATTACTAATAGTAGTAGTAGTACTAGTAATAGCAGTAGTAAGTAATAACAGTAATAGTGTTCTTGTATCTCTCTCTCTCTCTTTCTCTCGTGCTTGCACCAATCAACTTACATCAAAAGTTTCTAAAAAACGAATCTAACCTCGAACGATAACGATTAAGAAGAAGTTAATAAAATGGTTTTATAATCGTCTAATGAAAAAAAAGAAAAAAAAAATTCGCGTGACTTCGACTAACAATCAATCAAAAGTATTTTTTTTTTTTTTTTTAAGGACTATGAAAATTATAAAAATTAACAAATAATTTAGAGTTTGATCTTATGTATGATATATCTATCCTCCATACGATTTCATCATCAACATAGTTATCATCATCATCATCATCATCATCATCATTATTATTATACTTTTTTTTTTAAATTTCTTTTTAATTTCTTTTCTCTCTCTTTTTTTTTTTTTTGTAAAGGAGAATAAAGTCTCATCGAAGTATGTATATTTACTATATGTATACGAGTGCGTGCGTATGAGAGAGAGGGAGACAGTGTACATAATTACACCTAACCTCAAACGAGATCAACGTGTCGAGTCGACACGCGAGTCCTCGTTTACTCGAAAGAGATATAAAGTGACTTAGTAGAGGTCGCTTTTATGAACGCCATTGTAGTAGTAGTAGAGTAGTAGTCAATGTAGTAACAGTGTAGTGTAGTAGCTTATATATATATATATATATATATATATATATATTACTACTACATATATATATGCATATATACACATATATATGTATATATATGTATATATAGGTATCTACGTATATAGATTTGTATATACTCGAGTTAATTCGTCTAATTTCTCATTAGGAAATACAGACGAACGAGTTTCTTTTCCTTCTTCTTCTTCTTCTTCTTCTTTTTTCATCTTTTTTTTTGCTTTTATTTTTACTTACTTATGAACGAAGGAGATTGTAAATAAATGGAATATCAAAAAGAAAAAGATATCTAACATGGTCATAATTATTATATAATTATAATTATAATCGTTATAATTATCATCGTTAGTGACATTTCATCATAATTATAATCATAATTATCATATAATTATAATTATAATCGTCAGTGATATTTAATCATAGGAATTAATTAGGATAATCGAGATACTACGGTGCTCTGTCTCTTTTTTTTCTTCGTCTCTTTTTCTGTATTAATTTTTTCTTTTTTTTATAGATCATTATGAATCCAAATCTTTGTACATATAGATAGAACTATATACAAACACACACATACACATAAATGTAAAATGTACATATACACAGATAATATATATAATAGTATAAGTATATAATATGCAATTATAATAAAAGATAAGATAGATTATATATTAATATGCAATGATAGTATATTTGTTAATTCACAAGATATAATAAATAATTATAATGAAAAATAATTTTATCAAAGTATATTATACAAATAAATTATATGTGTATATTTATATATATATACACATGTGTATGCATATATATATATATATATATATATATATATATATATATATATGAAATAGATGTATCTGTTACGTAGCTTCGTTTTCCACGACAAAGACTGTGTGAAACAAGTGGAACAAGTTAGAAAGCTTTAAGCCAGGGCCGATAGGATCGACGAGCTCGTAGAACACAACTCGCATCTGCATATCGGCATAAATGCAACAGCGTCGCGAACATTTCGGGACACTTGCTCGTTTTATTTGAAGATCGAAAGAGATAAAATGAGAATGGAGAACGTTTCAATAATAATAATAGTAATAATAATAATAATATTATTAAAAAAAAAAATAAAAACAGGTAGATACGTATACGGACATAAAAGTGCAGCGAATTTATTATTCATGAAATTTTAAATAAATCTAAACGTGTTTTATAATGATGATGATGATGATTATGATGATGGCGAATCAATATTTTGTTATTTAATTTTTATTTTTAGTTAAACTTTTTATACAAATGTCATCTATTCTTTTTCGTTTCTTTAAAACAAATTCAAAATGGCGTCGGAATGATCGTATTAGTCGATAAGATTAAACGTCTTAAACGTATAATATTTTTTTTCACCATCATTATTATCATAATCATTATCATAATCATAATCGTTATTTCTCTGTTACGTTAGATTAAAAAACAATCCGACGGATTTGTCAAGTATGTAATTATATTGAACTATCTTCTTCTTCTTCTTGTCTTTTTTTTTTATTTTATTTTTCTTGAAATTAATCGATGTAATTGCAAATATTTTGCAAAATGGATCAGTCGATATATATATACGAATATTTCTTTTTTTCTCTCTGCTATATTTTCCAACCGATATCGTTCGCATTATTTATTTTCTTTTTCTTTTTATATGAAATTCAAAATGGCGTCGGTATTATTATAATAATCGATGGATTAAAAAACACACACGCGCATATGCACACGCATACGCACGTACCTTTTTCTCATCATCATCATCATCATCATTATCATCATCATCATCATCATCATCATCATCATCATCATCATGTATTTTTAATATTTTATATATATTTTTAATTGTTCTTTTTTAAATTAAATTCAAGATGGCGTCGAAGTCTAATAATCGACAAGATCAAACGTTTCACACAAATTTTCTTTTTTTTTTTCTTGTCAACGACCTCATTATCATCGTCATCGTCATATTTCTCTCTCTCTTTCTCTCTCTCTCTCTCTCTCTCTCTTTTCCTTTCTTGAAGATTCGTATAAAAACTTGTTCGGAGACGTAACCCCGAGGAAGAAGAAGTCGTCCTATGTGGCGGAGCGTTGAAAGTTATATTGTAATTTGCATAAAGCCACGAAACTTTGTTCTTCTCTCTCTCTCCCTCTCTCTCTCTCCCTCTCTCTCTCTGTCTTTCTCTCTTTGTCTCTCTCTTTTTCTATGAGTTGTAAAATAGAACAAAGAAAGAAAGAAAAAAAAAATGAAAAGTAGAACGAACTTTGATACTGTACTCTCTTTTCTTCTTCTTTTTATTATTATTATTGTTATCATTATTATTATTATTATTATTATTATTATTAATATTATTATCATTATTATATATTTTTTATTCTTTTTCTCTTTCTATCTCTTTCTCTCTTTGTATATGTCGCCATCTTTTTTTCTTTTCATTTTGCATGTAAAATTTTTCTCTTTATATATTTTATTTATATATATGTATATATTTATTTACTTTTTTATTTACTTCCCTTCCCTTTCCTTTTCTTTCATTTATTCAAAGTCATCAATACGAAGTGAAACATGAAAAGCATGGATCCTGGTGTAGTATATATTTCATTTCAGACTTGTTCTTCGATCCTCTTGTTCTCCAATCGTTCCCTCAGGTCAAATAAGTCATTCTACAATTTTACATGTATATCTATAACTTTTGAGAACTTTATATGTATATGTACGTGAACATGAATAATATGTATGTATTCGTGTGTCTATGTATAGTATGTAATAATAGTAGTAATATTTTATATACATACATACATACACACATACATATATACATATGTATATATATATATATATATTCTTTCCTACTTTTTATATGGTTAGTTATAAGAATGTTGAAGGATGTGGAAAATTTTTAGATGGATCAAAACTTTTTAGATAATTTAAAAAAAAAAAGATTCAATTAATCCTTTCTTATACACTTTATCCCAATATCTGTTTTACTTCTTGCTCTTTTCATTTTCAACCCAAATATTCTAAAGTTACAACATTGACTAATAAATAAATAAATAAACAAATAAATAAATAAATAAATAATTTTTATATATAACTACACATATACAATATGTGATTATATACATGTATATACGATTTTATATATTATATATCTATTTTTAATTTATCTATTATATTTAGATTATTATTTCGAACAATGTTATGTATCTTGTAAGTAGTAATAATAATAATGTAAAGGGTATCGTTCTAGTCGTTTCAGTTTAAAGATAGAGAGAGAGAGAGAGAGAGAGAGAGATAGATGAATAGGTAGATAAATAGAGAGAGAGAGAGAGTGAGAGTGAGAGAGAGATAGGGAGAACATTTCCTTCATGGTAAAATGTCAGCGCTAATTGAAATTGGAAGTACGTCTGGGATATACATAGAGAAATGTGTGCGTGTATGCGTGTGTGTGTTTTGTACATATTCTATGTAATTAATATACGTAAATGCGATTATACAAAGTTTACGTTTACTTAACTAACTTACAATACGTAGATACGTACAATGCACTAGCATGTTAATCGTTCTATCGAAATTAATTAGATTTGTTCTTTCTTTCTTTCTTTTTTTTTTTTTTCTTTCTATTTTATTATTTCTTTTTAATTCTTCCATTTTTCCCTTGTTTAATATTCTTTCAATCTTCATTTCTATTTTCATTTTCATTTTCATCCTCATCTTGAGAAATCGAAATATCATTTTCGTACGATTCGTTTTGTACGATACGAAGAAAGAAAAAAAAAAAGAAAATAGAAATAGATGGACGAGGAATATAAAGGAACAAAAGTTTCCAAGAGATATGAAAAAAGAGAAAGAAAGAGATAGAGGAGAAAAACTGTTCGATCGTATAGAAAAAGCTTTCTTTTTTTTTTTTTTTAATTTATTTATTTATTTACATCGTTTTCTCGTCGCATATTTGAAACTTCTCAATTCCGTAGTCGACAATTTTCGTAGAGTAGAAATAATTTTGGATTTTGTCGGAAAACGAAAAGCTAAGAAAGAGCTAAGAAAAAATAACTGCAAGTAAATCGTTTAAAAAAGTTACAAGAGTCTATTATATTAAGTTAACGAGTTTATCAATTTTTTTTTCTGTTTTCTCCATTGGTTCTTATTTCTTTCCTTTTTTTTTGTTTGTTGTTTTCATTTCATTTATTTATTCTCTCTTTTTTTTTCCTACCGTACAACTACTGTATAGTTAATTCGAACGGGTGAAACGTTGAGAGAGAAGGAAGGTTTGCGAAGTTGGGTGGTTTGAGAGGGGGTAGGAAGGGGTGGGAGGGGTTGGGAGTGGGAGAAGGAGTAGGTATAGAGTCAGGTGTAGGTATAGGGAGTGTAACATTATCCGCACAGCAAATTCGTCGTTCCTGAAAGCGATTAGCGTTGTCAGCGTGCCGGAAAATGGGTCGATCGGATAGGGGATAATAGAGTAAGAGAGAGAAAGCAAGTCGAATCGAAAAGGAAGAGAGACAAAGAGAGAAGAAGGGTGAGTGTATATATACGTGTGTATGTATATATGTATTTATGTATGTGTGTATATAGGCGTGAGCGTGAGTCTGACAACTCGATTAAAAACAGCTTATGATTTTGTTCAAATAAAATAAAAAAAAAAAAAAAAAAAATCAGTACTTACACATTACGAATATTTACGTTTTAGCAGATTTTTGTGCGAGAGAAAAAAAAAAGAAAAGAAATGGAGTTTGAAACGATTTTTGTTCTTTTCTTTCTCGTTTGGTTTTGTTTCGATTTCGTTTTCGTTTTTGTTTTTGTTTTTGTTTTTGGTTGATCTCTTTTTTTTTTTTTTAGGTTTTGTTTCCAACAAATCACGTGCGATATGATACACGTGTATACGATCTCTCACGTGTGTATATACTATACGTGTATATTCTCTTTCGTATACGTTTAATTATTGGACGCGATAGGGTAGAATGGTCGAGAAAATCGAGTTGCGTGTATATATTTGCTTTTTGGAAAGATAGTTTGTTTTTCTTTTCTTTTCTTTTCTTTTCTTTTTGTTCTGTTGTTATTCGCAGGAGTAGAATTATTGTAATTTGAACGACGCGTGTATTATATTTGATCGAAGTCTTCGAAGAATATGATTCTATGTTTTTAAAACAAAAAAAAAAAAGAAAGAGAAATAGCTCGTGTTTTAATAATTGTTTTCTTATTAGGTAATTTAATCTTCTTCTTCTTATTATTATTATTATCATTATCATTATCATTAATATTTTGGTGATCAATGAATCATTATCATCGTTATTATATTTTTTAATTTTAATTCATGAACATATTATTACAATCCACCGTCAAAAATATTTCTACGAAGACCACCAGAAGTCTTGTCTTACGAAAAGAAAAAAGAGAAACAAATAAACCAAAAAAAAAAAAAAAAGAAAAAAAAAAAAAAAGAAGTAAAAAAGAAAAAATATTCTCATTTTCTCATCTTGTTCTTTTTTCTTTTCTCTTCTTTTTCTTCTCTTTTTCAACTTTTTTTTCCCCTTCTTCGTTTTTCTATCTTTCCACTGATACGTTTGAAATATCTCAGGATAAAGGAAGAGTAAAAGAGAAAAAGATGTAAAAAAAGAGAGAGAGAGAGAGAGAGAGAGACAGAGAGAAAATAGAAAATAGAAAAAAAAACTCGCGAAGGGGGTTGTTAATAATTTGTAATGGTTTAATGGATTTTCTTATCCCATAGCAATAAGTTTCTATTGAACGCGATAATTTGTTGCTGGTACCAACTGTGAGTAGCAGGAACGGACGAAGTAGTGGGGGTTAGTCGGGGGCGAATAGTGGGGGTTAGTTGGAAGGGGACTAGCGATGAGACGGTGTGTTGGAGTGGGGAGAAGGGGATGATGAAACCCGACGAGGACAATCGCACGATTGTGTTCGACAGTTCAATTAAATTAACGTCGGACGTGTAGAGCTCCGTCCTTCGCCTCCGGGGCCACTTTTGAATCGGCGCTAATTCAACCTTCGTTTGCGACCTAAATTTTACGTCCCTGTTTCGAAATTAATTCGACGTAGTTTGCCTCTTAAAGACAAAAAAAAAAAAAGAGAAAGAAAGATTCCTCGACTCTTTCTTCGATTTTTTCTTAACCCCTACTTGATCGACATAAAAATTCGATCGAAGTGGAAAATATCTTTCGTTGGAACGATTTTCGATATTTTTATTTATTTGTTTGTTTAATTATTTATTTATTTGTTTATTTATTATCCGTTTATTGCTTTCTTTCGCTTCTGTCTTATTTTTTCTATTTTTTTTTCTTTTTTCTTTTTGGTTATTCTTCTTTATTTTTTTTTATCTCTCTCTCTCTCTCTCTCTCTCTGTCTCTCTCTCTCTTTTTCTTTTCTTTTTTTTTTCTCTTCAAAGACAAAAATTGAAATTGAATCTCGTGATAGAAGTGTTTTCGTTGGGAGTATTTGCGAATTATACGCTTTTTTTTTATTTTTTTTTTTTTTAATTTTAATTTTCATTCTTTCGTAAAGGAAAAATAGTAGGGAACAAAGAGTGATGGATGTTCATAAAAATTGCATCGAAGTAGAAATATTTTTCTTCTTTACAATTTCTTCTTACAAAATTTATATATATATGTAATTTTTTTTTTTTTTCTTAAAAATTTTAATTTTAATTTTAATATCAATTTTAATTATTTTTCTCTCTTTTTTCTCTATTTTTTTTTTTTTATTTTTTTAATCGGTTCGATGTTATCGCACGATGACGTTTAAAAATATTGTCGTGCCTGGGTTTAGAGAAAGAAAGAAAAAAAAAAAAAAAAGAAACTCCTCGTCACGAGAGAGCAATGGCTGCAAGGTCGGGTCTACTATAAAGTTATGAATAACTGCAAAGTAACCTGGGATAATAATGCCTTAGAGATAAAAATATTAGATACGAATTTAGAGAGGGTTGAAAGAGAAGGAGAGAGAGAGAGAAAGAGAGAGAGAAAGCAGTCACGCTGTGTACTCGATCGTAATCATTTTCACCTGAATTTTTATTTAATCCTTTCTCTCTCTCTCTCTCTCTCTCTCTCTCTCCTTTTCTTTTTTATTTATTCTTTTAATTATTTCTCCAATAAGTACACGAACGGTGTTTATTCATTTTTCCAGACGAAATGACGTAGACAAAATACCCACTCAGGTCGGTAATTATTAAAAAATATTTTATAAACGACCATGGCCGTTCACGCATCGATATTTTTATTTATTTATTTATTTATTTATTTATTTATTTTTCCTTTCAAATTATTTTTCTGATAAATCCACAAATAGTATCTGTCCGATATTTTTCATTTATTTGTTTTATTTTCTTTGTTACGTTTTATTTTTTTTTTTTTTGTTTCTTTCTTTTTTTAGACGAAGCGACGTTGACCACGATGACTCCAAACAAAACAAAACAAAAAAAATAGAGAAAGAGAGAGAACAATAAAAAAAAAAGAATCAAAATAAACAATAGAATAAACGGAAAGGAAGTATGCAAAAATCCGCCAGTGCCGTGCTTATTAATCGCACTTTGTTCCGTGAGCAATTTTCGACTCCACTTTTCCGCCATTTTCCTTCCGCCATTATTACCTTTTTTCTTCTTTAATTAATTAAATCAATTTGTATACTTTCCTACCTCTCTTCGATACTCTCCGCAAAATTATTTTCCCATGACAATTCGACAAAAAAAAAAAAAAAAAAGAAAAAAAGACCGACAAAGACATCGCAAAGAAAAGACTGCAAGAAAGAAACGAAAACAAAACAAAACAAAAAAGAAAAAGAGAAAAAACCAGAAGAAAAAAATGCCGGAGGGTCGGCTGGGTTTATTAAAATATTCGTTTGCGGCGACTTTAACGTAGTTCCTCGTGTTTTCGTCGTGAAGTGAGGAGAAGGGGAGGGGGTGGAGAATAGGGGTTGTAGAGGAGGTAGAGAGAGTAAAAGGTAGAGGGTTGACGGTGGCGTTAACACCCCCGGAGACTTGCAACGCGCTAATTGTAAACTATAATAGGTTGGTTGTGCTATGGAGATGTTGGTGGGGAGAGTGGTGGGGGTAGTAATGGCGGGAGTGTTACCGAAACATCTCTCTCTCTCTCTCTCTCTCTCTTTCTCTGTTTGTGTGTGTATATATGTGTTTCTCTGTCTCTCTCTTTTAATTTTAGCATCATAACGTGTGTGGACCTTTACCAGGTTCCAAAGGGAATACAGTTCTACGGGGGTGATAACGTAATTGCGTTTCCCTCATACCAAGAGTATAGCAAAACATTTTCATGTTAGGTCATTCTACGTCGCGACATTACGTACTTAAAAAAAAAAAAAATATTATAGAGGTTTGAATGATTCGAAGAAGATGAAGAAGGGGTTGTTTGAGGATGAATGAGGGTGGATGGGGAATGGATGGGTTCGAGGAAAAAATAAATAAAATTGAATTAAAGAAAAATAAAGAATAGTATGATGGCGGCGGGTATATACAGGGTAAGGTAATGAAATCGTTGATTATATCGTTTTAAATGAAATATTTTATTCATATTTATTCTTTAAAAGAGAAAAAGAGTGTGTATGTGTGTAGGTACAACGGTAGGAACTGTGAAAGAAGAATGATTGGTTTTATTTTAACGAAAGTAGGTAATTGCGCACTAATCGAAACAAATATGGCGGACAGAACGATACGTCAAAGCGTTAAAATCAATTTTTTCTTTTTCTTTTTTTTTTTCATCGGGGTTTCTTCCTTTCTTTCTTTTTCAGGATTATTATTCTTCCATATTGTTATATTTGTTGCAAATTGTTGCATTGTAAATAATTGTTTTTTTTTTTAATTTTTTTCGTTCCAAAGAGATGTCCATTATTCTTTCTTTCTTTTTTTAAATTACATTTGCGATACTTCGAACGTTCTTCGTGCTTTTAAATAAAAGAAAGAAAGAAGAAAAAAAAAGAAAGAAAGAGAGTTTTCAAATACGTTTCTACTAATCAATAGAAAGAGAGGGAATATATGTATGTGCGTGTGCGAGAAAGAAAGAGAGAAAAAGAAAGAAAAAGAAAGAGTATACGAATATAGAAAGTAACGTCATAATTCATATGCTAGCTCGTCCATAACAAAGTGATGGTCTAAGTGAGCGTGTGGAGGTGTAAATCGGTTAAAGGTTAGAACCTACCACCCTCTCGTTTATTATAATCAAGTAACGTTGTTAATCCTTGCGTTTAATGGATCTCCTACATCCCACGTAAATAAAGTAGCCACTTTGCAGAGATGTTAATACGTGTATATATATACATACCTATATATATATATATATATACTATATATATATCATATATTTATATCTATGTATGTATGTATGTATGGATATGTGTATATGTGTGTGTATGTGTATAGATAAGTAAGTGCATATTATGTATGATGAAGAAGTTTTAATGGAGGTACTTTCGATGCTGGAGAATAAACTCATTTCAATTCATTATGTTCGATTTTTCTTTTCTTTTTTCTGTTTATCTTGCGATATAATTATTTTGTTATTAACACACGTGTATTCAACCGTACATATATTCAAGTAATTCTAAATACTTTCGTTCAAGAATACACCCAACGTATATGTGAATATATATATTTCATAAAAGAAATTATTTCGTTGAAATAGTTATCATGAAAATTATTTCCATTGTAAATATTCCTTTTAAAGATTTAGAAATTGTATTAATTAATCGATATGATTAAATCGAACAGAGTTGAAATAATTAAGTTGAATAAATAAAAAAAAGAAAAAAAGAAAAAAAGAAAAATTGTCTTTCACCGACATTTCATAACGAAAGAAAATTATAAAAATTAATACTTACACACACACACACAAATATATATATATATATATATATATATATATATATATATAAGAAAATTTGTCTGTTTGTAATTTAAATTAGATAGAAGGAAAATGCATCTAAAATTGAGGAAGACGTTCCACTCATGTTTTTGTAATCAACTAACACCTTTCTCTCTCTCTCTCTCTCTCTCTCCCACTCCATATATATATATATATATATATCTTCTGCAGCTATCCAAAGCTTGCATATCGTTGCTTGCATGCGCGTTCGGTCCGTGCAAATTGCCTTTTCTATTATTCAGGGCAATGTAAAAGCACTGTAAAGTTCGACGCTCGACTAACCATAGCGAATTCCGCTGGATCGAGCCACAAGTTTAGATACGTGAAGCTTTCAGATAGGACAAGCTTATCTCATTCTCTTTCTCTTTCTATTTCTCTGTCTATTTCTCTTTCTCTCTTCGTCTATCTTCATCTCGATCGTTCTCTTTTTATCATGAAAATTTTTGCTCTCCTTCTTTCGTTTCCAATCGAAAAAATAAAAGAGAAGAACAGAAGGACGGTACTCGTTCGTACGATGATTTCTATATTTACTAATTTTTTATTGTCTTTATTTCTTTTTTAATTTTTTTTTAATTTTTTTTTTTTCTCTTTAGGAAGAAAGTAGATTCTATCTTATCGATTATCCAAGTCAGATAGTAAAGCCATTTAATGGACGAACTTGGAGTATTAACGAAGTTAAAAGTAATTGTACGATGGGAAGTAACTTGATCTCCTTTTATCGTGTATTTATTGTATTAAAAAAAAAAAAAGAGAGAAAGAAGAAAAAAAGTTAATTCTTCGTAAAAGCTTAATGCAAAATGACTGAAACGTTTTACGAAGAATGAAAAATTGAATATTGAGAGGGGAAAAAAATGGACGATATTCGTTCAATATATACAATAATTTATATATTTACAAAGTTTTTATTGTTATTATTTCTTTTGCTTTGTTAATTCTTTTTTCTTTTTTTTTTTTTATAAAAAAAAATTGTATCCTATCGATTATCCAAGTCAAATAATAAAGCTATCCGATGAACGAACTTGGAGATTAACGAGATTAAAAGTAATTGTACGATGTGAAGTAACTTTTGATTTCCTTTCATCGCGTATTTATTGTATTAAAAATAGAAAAGAAAAAAATTAATTCTTTGCAAAAACTTAATACAAAATATCGATCGAAACATCTTTTCTTTCTTTCTTTCTTTCTTTTTTTTTTTTTTAGTGTCTCTTAGATCTCTAGTACAACTTAAAATTTTTTTTTATTCTTATTTTTACGACCTACGTCTATCTATTTATTGTTTATTTATTTTCTCATATTTTTCTTTATTTTATTTCATATATATATTTCTTTTTTCTTTTTAGTATCGGAAATTTCTATTATTGGAAATCGCATAGGTGTGAATATATATAGGCATTAGAAAGAGAGAGAGAGAGAGAGAGAGGTTAAAAGATGAGTTGCACAGATTGTACACTCGTTCTCGTCAATGTAAGAGATTATGAATGATCGGTTTGACATTATCTATCTATCCATCTATCTATCTATCTATTTATCTATCTATATCGTTTATAATTATTATAAGGAAAATCTTGTGATTACGTATAACGTAAACGTGCGCGTTAAAGCGTTAAAGCAAAAGTTGAACTTTTGACCCGAGTAAATGCCGACGGTAAAAGGTGGCTAGTTTAGCGTAAAGTGAGCTTTAGCGTTATTCATAAATTCATAAAGTCTCATATATATATATATATATATATATATATATATATATATATACATATATGTATTGCGTATGTATTTGTATGTATAGTGTGGCCTTTCGACGTGACCCGAACTGGTACCTCGAACAAACAAACGAATTTTACCGGATACAAAGATGTGTAATATCGTCGATGTGTTGTATGTGTATATGCACGTGTGGCCTAAACGCCAGCGCGCATTTATATTTCTTTTATATCAAACGAATATTTATTCTGCTTCTTCTTCTTCTTCTTTTTTTTTTTTCTTTTCTTTTTTTTTTTTTTTTTTTCTTACCGAGAAATAAATTTCTTGGACAAAAAGATCGAAAGGAAAAAAGAAAAATCGTAGTAACGAGAATTTGATTTCTTTTTCTTTTTTTCCCTTTTTTTGGAGGGGGTGGTGGTGGTGGTGATGGTGGTCTGGAGATTCGATTGTTTTATCTTCATTTTGATTGGTCGTAAATATGTCTTCTTCTTCTCTTCTCTTCTTCTCTTTTTGTGTAAAATTTGAAAATTATTGTTATTAAAAATGTATTTTTTATCAACGTCGAGAAGGTGAAGAATGATAAGAAAAGGAAAAGAAGGAAGGAATAAATTTAAAAAAAAATTTTTTCTTTTTTTTTTTTTTTCTTACTCTTCCATGTTCTCACATATGTAACCTACATATATAGTATACATATATATATATATATATATATATATATATATATATAAAAGAAAATTATTGGGCGAAAATTGATCAGTAAAAAAACGAAGTGATAAATGAATCAGATTCCTCTTTTTTTTTTTTTTTTAATTTTTCTGTATTTATTTATTTATTTTTTTTTATTTTATTTTGAATAGTTAATAAAGAATCAGATCTTGTATCAACGATATAATAAGGCGAATTGATGACTTTTAACAAGTATGAATCCATGGAGGGCATCGGTATGGCGATTGAATTGAACGTGGATGTCGGCTTTCTGTGCATTAAACTTCGATAACACAAGGAAAGGGAACACACAATGCAGAGAAATTCCCGGAGGCAATCGAAGCCCGTTAGTACTTAATCGAATATCGACTGTGTCGGCCAAGATGAACGGCAGGTGATTATCGAAAATTCGAAATGGCTTTTCGCGCGATAATGCGACATAAAACGTATTAAGTTATGTCTTCCTTCTCCTCCACACTCCGTTTTCTATTTTTCTTTAGACTTTCAAAATGGCGGCTGCGATCTTTTTCTAATCGATTTTCACCCAATTTTTTTTTTTTTAAATATATATATATATGTATATATAATTTTTGAATATTAATATTATTATTATATGAGTTTTTTCTTTCTTTCTTTTTTCATAATTTTTTAAATATCGATGTTATAAGAAATATTAATAATTTTCTTTTATTTTGAATAATTTTACGACCGTCGTAATTTATTGACGAATATTTATCTGTAATTGTTTGAATGTATATATATATATATATTTCTCTCTCTCTCTCTCTCTCTCTCTCTCTCTCTACCTCCCTCTTTTTCACTAACTCGTATCCTTGAATTTACTCACACTCAACTAAAAAGATTTGACGTTAGATTAAAAGTCGAGTAATGTCCGTGATAACATCTTCTTTAAAAGTACCGTACTTGAAAAATCGACGATGTATGTATAAATGTATATGTGTATGTATGTATGATGTACATAAGTACCAACACACAAACACACACACACACACATATATATATACTACATACGATGATTCTCAAGCACCAAAACTTGGAGCTGTCGAAAGTTGGCCGGGCCAAATGCCAACTCTCTACTAAACGTTCTGTGCTTTAATATCTCGAGAATGAAGGAGAACATATTTCGAGTAGCGCAACACCTTTTTTTCATTTACTATACTACAAAGCTTAAGTGTGATCTTGAAAATGAATATTAGTATTAAATAATAGTATAATAGTATTAATATTAGTAGTAATAGTTATTATATAAAGAATAGAGTATAAAATTTTATAATGATTTTAATAAGAATTCTTTTAATAATATAATATAATATACTAACATGTAATTTAAGAACATATATAAAATATATATAAAATTTTATATGAATATATATATGTGTGTATATATACATATATTATATGAGTATGTATGTACATATGTACGTAAAAGTATTATAATAAGAACATGATACATAGATAAGCTCTTATCATTCTACATACGAATAAAAGAAGAGTAATGAAAATAATAAAAAAGTTATTAACAAGGGGTGACATCTATATGTGATGTAAAAAACTTCTGAAGTAATATTAAAAATTAATTACTTTTTCTCCAGACTCTTTGGGACAATTTTTTTATTATTATCATTATTATTATTATTATTATTACTTTTTTGAATCACAGAACTACAAACTCGACGGCTTATAAAATTGCTCGGCTAACTACGAACCCATATACGTGTTTTCACTCATTTTTTTTTTATTTTTCTTTTATTATTATTTTTTTTTTTTTTTTACATTTCTTTCATACCTTTTCTCTTTCCCTTTCGAAAAAGTTTAATCGATTTTTAAAAGTCGCCTCTGAAAACTTTTTTCCAACCGATCCAAACTAGACTCCAAACACTTGCAAAAAAAAAAAGAAGAAGAAAAAGAAAAAAAAAAACAGAAAAAAAATAAGAGAAAATAAGAAAGAAAGAAAGAAAGAAAAAAAAAAGAAATAAACGTCTACGCCGAAGTGATAAAAAAAAAACAAAAAATGATTCGAGAAAAGATAAGAAAACGGGGGAGAGGAAAATAAAAAAGAAAGCGAAAAGAAAAATAGGAAAGAAAAAAGAAACAATAAAAAATTCTTACGGAAGTTATGATCGATCGATAAAGATGCATTAATAATTAATATTCTTCGACGATCGATATGTTTATACATACATACATACATACATACATACATACATACATACATACATACATACATACATACATACATACATACATACATACATACATACATAACATTTAGAAACGTTTCGTGCGAGCTTTTCAACGACTCGTCGACGGTCGACGTTTACGTTCGTTTTAAGGAGAAAAGCGAGGTCAGGTCGATCGACTTCGAAAGGGTGAGGGTCGACATGATTGTGTGAGTAGTAGTAGTAGTAGTAGTAGTAGTAGTAGTAGTAGTAATAGTAGTAGTCGACGTAGTAGTAGTAGTAGTAGTAGTAGTAGTAGTAGTAGTGGTGGTGGTGGTGGTGGTGGTAGCGATATAGTGGGGGTTGGTTAGCTTAGGGTGGTTACTGGGTAAGGACCTTGACTCAGTCACAAGCTCTACGAAGCTTTGCTACTACGCTTGCGCTTCGAATATACACGTACGGGTATACGTATATATGTGCATGTGTTTGTGTGTGAGAGAGAGAGAGAGAGAGAGAGAGAGAGAGAGAGAGAGAATGTGTGAGTGTATATGTATATATACCAAAATCCATGGAAGCAGACATTTTCGTATCTATCGAAGTATAGTAACTCAGATGACGCCACCTTTCGAAGGGTTCATGAGAAATATATTTAGTCTGGAAGCTTTCCTGAATTCAACTATGGCCTTTACTACTATTGTAGTAGCAGTAGTAGTAGTAATAATAGTAATAGTAGTAGTATCACGTGTTCTAGCAATTAATGAATGTAATTCATAGAAGAATTGTAAGATTAATTTTATTTTGTTTTGTTTTGTTTTGTTTTATTTTATTTTATTTTATTTTATTTTATTTTATTATTTATTTGATAATAGTAGTAGTAGTAGTAGTAGTAGTATCACGTGCTCGAGGAATTAATGAGTGTAATTAAAGTGAAAAGTTGTAAGATGAATTTAATTTAATTTAATTTAATTTAATTTAATTTAATTTAATTTAATTTAATTTAATTTAATTTTGTCAAGTACTACTGTTAGTAATAATAGTAGTAGTAAGTGTTGTACCATGTGCTCGAGAAATTAGTGAATGTATAATAATTACAATGTGAAATCGTAAGATTAATATAATTTAATATAATTTAATTTAACTCAATTGAATTTAATCTTTTTTATTTATTTCTTTCTTTTTTCATTTTTCAACTATGAAATTTACTACTAGTAATAATGGTAGTGGTAGTAGTAGTAGTAGTAGTAGTAGTAGTAGTAGTAGTAGTAGTAGTAGTAGTAGTAGTAGTAGTAGTACCACGTGTTCGATAAATTAATGAATGAAATTAAAATCGTAAGATTAATTTTTATTTAATTAATTAATTTATTCATTCATTTTCTTTTTTCTCTATTATTATTATTATTATTATTAATATATTATTATATTATATATTATTATTATAATTATACGTCCGACATATTTTTTATATTTCTGTTAACAAGCACGTCATTTTCTACGTAAATATATTACAAGGAATTTGTTTGAAAAGGATAAAAAGGTTGGTTGGCGTTGGGTTGTCGGAGGGTTGGTTGAGGGGGGTTGGTTGTCGGAGGGGTAGATGGTAAAGGGAAATGCGTTCGTAGAAAGAAATGTTTCTTTGATCATTCACGAGAAAAACGACGAGGACGAGGACGAGGACGGACGTATGATCGATTCATTCGAGCATAATATTTGCATCGTTGCATATTATAGCTCTATTATATGTATATACCAATGATTTTTTTCATTATCATCATCATTATTATTATTATTTATTGGAATGAGCATAATTAGAATAATAATTTCATTTTTTAAATTAATAGCTAATTCTTGTATTTAACAATCGAAATTTGTTATTAAGAGTATGTTTATATTTAAAGTAATTAAATAATTTAATAATTTTTAAATTAATATTTGAATATTGTATTATATTAGATTGGTATTATAACGTGGTATAATATAATCGTATCTTATCATTATTATACAATGCTCGTATCTATGCTAATTTTATACTACACGAGTATACTACCTATACTAAATTTATACTATACAGTATTTTATTATATCATATTCGTATAATACAGGTATTATATTATACTATATTTCTTGTGTTATATTAATATTATACTATAGTTAAAATATTATATGTAATAATATAATGATTCTTAATATCTTAATTATCTAATATATAATAATAATAATAATAATTATAATAATATTAATAACATATATATTCCTTTTTCTCGTAACGAAATTTTTTATCTCGTACACATTACAAACAAACGAAAATAAATATGAGCTACAAACATCTCGATAAATAAATAAATACAAAAATATATATTTTTATATTTATATATACATATATATATATATATATCTTTTCTTCTTTTTAAAATACTCTGCACATACAAAAAAAAGTAATCAAGTCAAAAAAGATACATACACACATATCTATATAAAATAAAAAAAGAGAGAAAAAAAACTACAATAACAATATAATAGAATATTATAGAATAATTCTTTCCCTTTTCTTTTTCTTTCACACCATCATCATCATCATCATCATCATCTTTTTCTTCTACTTTTTCAAATACTCAAATAACGTCCAAAACATCTGATCGTTTAATCGATCATTTGATTGGACGAAGGTCTAGCAGGAGCGAGTCCTTTATCACGAATTGAATCCCAGTTCGTGCGAAAGGAATGATGGGGTAGAAGGAGAGGTAAGGAGGGTAGGAAGAAGGGAGGAAGAGGGGAGGAAGAGTAGTAGAAAGAGTAAATGGTAGTGGTAGTAGGGTAGTAGTAGTGGGTGGTGGTAGGGATAGTAGTGGTGGTGCAGTCTGTGGAGTGCGGAATGGGGATGAGGATGAGGATGGAAATGGGGATAGGGATGGGGGTTGGTTAGTTAAGGTACTGACGGAAGAGGGGTGAAGAAGAGAAACGAGAAATGATGTAATCGATGCACAAGGGTAGAAACGTGGCCGCGACATTTGGCCTTTTACTTCTTCCTACTACATGCACATGAGTTCTTGAAGGAAAGCATATCTCTCTCTCTCTCTCTTTCTCTCTTTCGTTTTCTTTCTCTCTTTTTCTCTTTCATTTTCTTTCTCTCTTTCTCTCTTTTTTATTCTCTCTTTTTCGTTCTCTCTTTCTCTCTCTTTTGTTCTCTTTTCCTCTCTTTCTCTTTCTCTCTCTCTCTCTCTTTCGTTCTGTCTCTCTCTCTCTCTCTCTGTTTTGTTCTCTCTTTTTCGTTCTCTTTTCCTCTCTCTTTCTCTCTCTCTCTCTCTCTCTCTTTTGTTCTCTCTTTTTCGTTCTCTTTTCCTCTCTCTTTCTCTCTCTCTCTCTCTTTCGTTCTGTCTGTCTCTCTCTCTCTCTCTCTCTACCTCCTTCGTTCTGTCTCTTTCTCTCTCTCTCTCTACCTCCTTCATTCTCTTTTGTTTTCTTTCTCTCTTTCGTTTTCTTTCTCTCTTTTTCTCTCTTTTGTTCTCTCTCTCTCTTTCGTTCTATCTCCCTCTCTCTCTCTCTTTCGTTCTATCTCCCCCTCTCTCTCTCTTTCGTTCTATCTCCCTCTCTCTCTCTCTCTCTCTCTCCTTCGTTCTATCTCCCTCTCTCTCTCTCTCTCTCTCCTTCGTTCTGTCTCTCTCTTTCTCTTTCGTTCTTTCTCTCTCTTTTCTTTTGTTCTGTCTCTCTCTTTCTCTTTCGTTCTTTCTCTCTCTCTCTCTCTCTTTCGTTCTCTTTCGTTCTTTCTCTCTCTTTCGTTCTCTTTCGTTCTTTCTCTCTCTCTCTCTTTCGTTCTCTCTCGTTCTTTCTCTCTCTTTCATTCTCTTTCGGTTTCTCTCTCTCTCTCTCTCTCTCTCTCTTTCTCATTCATTCGTTCGTTCTCTCCTTTCTTTCATTCTTTCCTTCATTCTTTCTTTCTTTCTTTTTCTTTCGTCCTTCACTTCCATCTTCTTCTGCAGGCATGTACTCTATGTAAGGTAGGTAAGTACTCGAGGGAAAAAAAAAAGGAAAAAGAAAAAGGCTCCAACAAATCGGGTTAGAGAGGAGGGACGTGTCCGTCCTTGAGTCGAGAGAATCGAAGGAAGTCGAAGCTAGGGAAACTAGACTTATTTTTCTCATTCTTTTTTTTCTCTCGGGATATTTTCCCCTTTTTTTCGTTTCGTTCTTTCTTTTTTTGCATTATTCTTCGATTTACCTTCTTTTTTTTATTTTTTTTCATTTTTTTTTTTCGACGCCACCTTCGTAAAATTTTTTTTTCTTTTTTTTTTTTCATTCGCCATTACGATTCCGATTGTATTATTATCTTTTTATCCTTTTGATTTATTTTTATTTATTTGTTCGTTCATTTATTTACCCTTCCTCCAACAATACTATTATAATACTATATTCGTATACGTATGTATTATTATTTATATAATGTGTACATTAATATTATATTTTATTCGTTGTAATTGTATTATGTAACTGGTATTGTAATATATCATAATCGTATAATAACATTATTATATTAGCAACATCATACTCGTATCTATCCTTTTCTTTTTCCCTCGTCATTTTCTTTTTTCCTTTTTCCCACGCTCTTATGAAATATACAAAATTTCGCGAATTAATTTCTTTCATCAATAAAATTACATTCATATGCCCGTACATACGTATTTATTTACACGTTACATTTAATACAAATTCGACGTGAAAATACATATCTCGTTTCGATTCGTTTGAACATAATGAAACGTAGAAAGAAAATAAAACGTAGAAGAAAGGAAAGAAGAAAGAAAAGGGAGAAGAAACGAAAGTAGAAGAATAAATGCGAAGGAAGACGAATACGAACAAGCAGGAAAAAAAACCAAAACGAAAACAAAACAAAACAAAAAAAAGAAAACAACACCAAATAAAATTCTGTTCAAACAATCACCAAATAAATCCAAAAGAACGCAGAGAAAGAAGTATCGAAATGATCTACAATTTCCTTCACGATTTATTCCCTATTTAAATGTCTGGAGGGTGGTTTGTCAAAAAAAAAAAAAAAAAGAAAAAAAAAATCGAGACAAATTTTTCTTGAAACATTAACATTTATTTAACACACTCACACATACACACGTACGTACAGACACACGTACCTATATAAACGAGACAGGTAACACACATCACACGTATATACAACACTGCGTATCACTTTCAATCGAGCCAACGAAAAACAGATATTGATAACAGAAGGATGCTATTGATGATAGTGATGGTGATCGTGATGGTGGTAGTGATGGTAGGGGAGGTAATAGAATAAGAGTGACCTTGATCGTGTAAACCGAAGAACCTTAGCACGATGAATGTAGTGCACTCGATAATCACTGCCAGTGTCCTGAAATCCGTGTCAAGCGTTCTTGATATTGGCATTGAAAGGGATACCCACCCCTTTTTCCCTCTCTCTCTCTCTCTCGTTGTGTATGTGTGTCTATCTCTTTGTCTGTCTCTGTCACACTCTCTATATCTATTGACCTACGTGTACTCTTCAGGGATTTGATAAAGTGCTTCTTCGAGGAGAAGCCTTTCCCTGTTCTTTAAGAATACGGATAAAGAAAACTATTTGGAAAACAGTCGATGATATTCCAAGCTTTTGTTACTTTCAAGACAAATTTTTTATGATATATCTTCTTTCTCTTTTCGTTATTTTTCCTCTTTGTTTTTCTTCTTCTTCTTCTTCTTCTTCTTCTTTTCGTTTTCTTTTCTTTCGTTTTTATTTCTTTTATTTTTATTTTTATTCATTCCTTATTCGCTTTCTACTTCTTTCTTTTTCTTTTTTTCTGTTCATCATCATCATCATCATCATCATCATCATCATCATTATTATTATTATTATTATTATTATTATTATTATTATTATTAATGTGAAAGTTTCGTTTCTGGTTGAAATTTGAGATCGAAAACATTCGATTTGTAAAAAGTTTGATAATAATGTATGCTTTCTTTCATTTCGATCAATTTTCTTCGTCGAATTTTAGACTTGACGATGACTATATAATTTTGTTATTAATTTTGAAAAAGAGAGAGAGAGAGAGAGAGAGAAGAAAAAGTAATTTGTAAGAGTGAATGTACAATTCGCGAATTATAAATGAATTACATGAAATTCTCTTGTAGGATCCTGAGAAAATCATATTTCATGTGTCTACCCGTATCATCTTTAACCCTCAAGGCCAAGCAATAAGTTTCTCCTCGTTTCATGAGATAACGTTTATCTGTCGCAGCAAGACAAAACTCCTCTCTCTCTCTCTCTCTCTCTCTCTCTCTTTTCTTTGGCATTAGACTATGTTAGCTTATCTCTGACACGATGACTAACACATTTAACATTTCCCTTTGCCAAAAGAATATAATTTGACTTTCTTTGATAAAATGAAAATTACTTGAGCCGTGTTTTAATATAAAATTTCATTGAAAAATTTTTTTTATCATTTCTTTCATTTTTTTTTATTTTTATTCTTTATTCTTTTTTTTTCTTTTCTTTTCTTTCTTTTTTTTTTTTTTTATTTTCTATCCTTTCTTTCTTTCTCTCTCTCTCTCTCTCTCTCTCTCTCTCTCTCTCTCTCTCTCTCTCTCTCTCTCTCTCTCTCCTTCTTTAAATAAAAATTTTCAAATAATCGCTCACCCGATGCCTCTTTTTCTCTTCTACACAAAAATTTTCCAAATGAATTTTTCGTTGGAATTTTTCTAATAAATTTGTTGACAGACGCGCACGCACACGAACGTTTCCTTAATGAATTTCTCTGGACAAATTTCCCAATCAGAATTTTTCTCTATAATCTTTCTAAAGCGATCTATTCTAAAAAAAAAAAAAGAAAAAAAAAACTAACAATTTTCTTCTAATCAATTTATCGCGATCGATTAAATCGGATAAAGAAAGATTCTCGAACGTAACTGCGATTGCAAAATTTCTAAACGTAAACGTCGACATCAAAATTCCCCATACGAATTTAAACATTCACATTCGTTATATTCGTGATTTTTGATCCTGAAGAAATCTTTAATTCGCTTGGTCGACAAAAACGAATTTGTGATGGTCGCTCAAGAATTGAAGAGAAATTTCTGTTCGAAAAATGGCGAATATTCGATTGGCAAATAGCATGATCATCGTTTTTAAATCAGTGAAGCAATCGAATGGAAATCGATATCAAATATAAAAATTAAATAAAATGAAGGAAGGACGTGATTAGATCTTTATTATTGAACATAGGAACGTATATTATTGTACGTAAGAATTAATCTAATAAAATAATCGAAAATGAATGAAAGAGAGACCTTGAATTAGTCACTAAGAAATAGAAAGAGATAGAGAGAAGCAGGTGTACTACAGTTTTGAATTTACATAACTAAAAGAGAGAGAGAGAGAGAGAGAGAGATGAAGAAACTTTCGAGTTCTCTTTCTACTACAGCTGACGTAGAGAATAGCTTTGAGAAAAGAAAACAATTTAAATGGAAATTCTTACAGCCATGTTCGTTTATAAACTTTACATAATATTATATACGATATTAAAAACGTTAAACGTAAAAACTTATAACGATGAAAAATCCGATTTTGTGAATTTTCTTTTCTCTCTCTCTTTCTCCTTTCTTCTTGGACGAGATTTAATTTTTAATCGAGTTTGACAAGACAATAATTCAAATGTATCTACTGTTTCTTCTTAATCGTATGTTTTTATATGCATGCATGTATTTATTTAAATAAATAAATATATATATACGTATGTACATATTTTTTTCATTTTTGTTAACAGAATTTGAGAAAATAATACGTACATATCTTTTGTATCATTATTAAATTAATATTCTCATATATATATATTTTTTTTTATTTCAAGATTTATCTCAAACGAAATTAAAAAAAAAAAAGAAAGAAAAAAGAAAGAGAAAAATCCAAAAATTTGAAACAAAATAAAAGAAAATAATATTCATATATATAACGTGTATATATATATATATAAATATATATACACAAACGTACATACAAACGCATATATTATTAATCTAATATATATATCAGTAATCCGAGCAGTTTAATAGGAATGGCAATGAAATAACAATTCGTCCATTGAATAATTTAAAGCCTCTATAAATCATATTATTATTATATTATATATGTATATGATTATTATTATTATTATTATTATTATATATACACATATGCACACACACACACATATATAGATATATAAATATATCACATTAGGGTTTATCGGATCTCGCTATTGCGTTTTTAACTTTAATGATAACAGTGATAATAATTTGTTCTTGAACCTGTGACTCTCATCTGGCACCGAGTAATGCAATAATATCATAACGTCCTATTTATGGGTTAATCCGTTAATGTTACCATCTCTATATCTATCTCTTTTTCTCTCTCTCTCTCTCTCTCTCTCTCTCTCTCTCTCTACATGCACACACATATATATACACACATGTATATATATATATAGCTAACTCTACTGGTAATTTAGGCTCATTAAATTATAGTGGAAGGACGATTATCTCCTGAGCTACTCGGGGGACAAAACGTGATGGTTCGATAAATTGAAACCTCCTAGTTATGTACAACCATGTGAAGAATACATACATACATACATACGTACATACATGTATATATGTATATATATATATGTATGTATTTATGACATTTAAATATTTATTTATTTTATTTTATGTTATATATATATTTATTTATTTATATATGTGTATATATATATATATATTGTATTTTTATATGTATATATGTGTGTATATATGTATACGTATCTCCGTGTGTACGTGTAAAAGTAAATACGACAAAGTCGATAGTAAGTGCAAGAGGAAGTAAAAACAGCAAAAAATGGTTAATTTCTAATGAAATATTTTCTAAATAATTCATAAGTTTCTCTTTAAAAAAAAAAAAAAAAGAACCATGAGATTTTTTAAAGAAAGAATATATAAAGTAAAAACAAGAAAAGAAAAAGAGAAACGCGTACAACAAGAAAAGTAAGAAAAGAAAAGAAACATTTAAGAAGTAGACGATCTTTTTAAACTTCCTACAAACGAAAAAAAAAAAAACAAATAGAAAATAATCAAAAAATAGATCAAAAAAGAGAAGATCTCTACTTTATCGATACGCGATACCCGCTAATTATTTTACTAGATGGTAACTATATTTTTGTTCTTTTCATTTTTTATTTTTTTTTTTTTTTACTTTTCTTTCCTTTCTTTTATTTCTATTCTCTTTCTCTTTCTCTTTCCCTTTTCTTCTCTCGTTTTATTTTTTCTCTTTTCCTTCCATAGCAATCGGTCAAAGTTTGTTTGGCCGTCGACAAAAGATTGGCTTTTGACACGAGGCCAAGCATAGAAAAGCGTCTAGATCCTGATAGGAGATTTAAACCTTTTCTAAACGATCCATACCATGTCATAACGGAGCCCAATCCGCAAACACTGGCTCAACAATGATCGATAGTGAATGCAAACAATGCTTGTCAAAAACTTTTCTATTTCGTTCTTTCTCTTTCTCTCTCTCTCTCTCTCTCTCTCTCTCTCTCTCTCTTTCTCTCTCTCTCTTTCTCTTTATTCAAAAATAAATATGGTAAAATAATAACGAGTGAAAATTACACTGCGACTTCTTTCTATTTCATTCTTTTCTTGTCTTTTTTTTTTTTTTCTTACATCTAAGACTAAACTACATTTTTCTCCTCTCTTCATCGTCCTCTCTTCTTTTTATTCATCCATTTATTCTCTTTTTCTTTTCTTTCTCCTATGATCGTCAACAGATCACAGATATGTGATCTTCAATCGAGAATTAATCACTTGTTCTTTTTTCTCTTTTTCTTTTTTAAATCGCGAAGGATCAATAGAAGTTTTACCATCTTGTCCATGCTTCCTCTCTCTCTCTCTCTTTTAATTTTTTAATTCTTTTTTTTTTTTTTATTTTTTTATTCTATTTTTTTTTTTTTTTTTTCGAGAACTTCAACCCGAGTAAAAATTAGCCGATAGACGGGGTCAGACAATCTACTCGAACTCTGTAAACTTTGTTCGAGGATTTGTGGGTTGATTTTAAAGTGGCACAAGGAGGAGGAGGGGTTAGGGTAGAGAAAAAGTAGGCAAAAGTACTTCTCTCTCTCTCTCTCTCTCTCTCTCTCTCTCTCTCTCTTTCTTTATGTATCTCTCTATCTCTCTCTCTCTCTCTTTATCTATCTCTCTCTTTCTCTCTATCATTGTCTCTCTACCTGTTTTTTCTCTTTCTTTTTTCAATCTCATAGAAAAATAACCGGTTCGTCAAGTGAACGCGAAATTATAATAGAATAATAGAAATTTCGTGGTAGATACGATTTTCTATTCGTTATCATTCACAGATTGGCGGCCATTTGTTTTTCTTTTTCTTTTCTTTTTTTTTTTTCTATCTTCGTTTATCTAATTTTATATATACATATATATATACACGCACACACATACACATTCCTAAATCCATGTTTATATATATATATGCATACGTATGTATATAATGTGTGTGTGTGTGTGTGTGTGTGTGTGTGTGTGTGTGTGTGTGTGTGTGTGTGTGTGTGTATTATATATCTATATATTCTTTTTTTTGTTCTTTTGATTGGCTAACGCATATACCAGAGATAGATTTATCTTCTCGTCCGACATTTTCAAAAATATATCACGCCCACCAGAGAGACAATATTATTTCTCTGCAAAAAGATTTTTCTCTTTCTCTATCTCTCTCTCTCGCTCATTCTCACTCCATACATACATACATACATATATATATATATTTAAAAAACGAACATATTTTTATTATATATCCTCACTTAATTTTATTTCATTGCGTTCTTTTCTTCAATCCTTCTTTCTCTTCTCTTCGACATATTCAGACGTTGCAGATGAAAATAAAATAAAATAAAATAAAATAAAATAAAAGAGACAATAAAGAAAAAAAGAAGATACAAAGAGATAGATAGATAGATACAAAATGAACAAAAATATATCATTTTGCAAACGCAGATTCTCCAGATGAATATTTTAACTTTATCTGAATCTACCACTTCCTCTTCGTCTTCTTTAATATGTACTGGGTCTTGTTGGAATGGTTGAGAATTGGGGTGATAGGGTGATAGAGGTTGATTGGCTGATGGGGGTTGATAGGGTGATATGGGTTCATAGGGTGTTGGGGGTTGATAGAAGCAATGGATAAGATTGAGAATAAAGTTTGAGAGTAACAAGACGTTTCTTTCAAAATTATTCATAAAGCTCTCTCTCTCTCTCTCTGTTTCCAGGAATTTCAAGAATGTGAACGACCAAACTTAACGCAAATGCCCAACAAGGCACGGCCTCGTCGTGAGTGGTCTACCCTGTCCCCCATAGATGTCTTGTAAGTATAATATTTACGAACAGTTCGTTTTTAATAATTGAAACGTGATGAAAATTTAATATTGCCTGTAAATTTCAAATTGTCTAACATTTAAAATTTAACTCAATAAATATATTATTATAGTATGTGTGTGTGTGTGTGTGTGTGTGTGTATGTATATTTAATGTAAGCATCTTTATTTTTGATAATGACTTTTGATATTCAATAACATGAAATCCAATTATTTAACCAATTTAATTTATCGGTTTGATAAAAACGAAATCTTCCTAGGCGATTATTAAAAATCAATCCCTACTTTATCGAGATTCGTTATAATTTATTACGATTTGAAAAGAAGAATATATCAAAAGAAGAAAATGAAAACTAAAAAAGAGAAAAAAGAATTAGTCTGTCTCCCAAAAAAAAAAAAAGAAAAGAGAAGTAATTGATTTTGATAATCACCTAGGAACATTTGATCTCCGATCCTAAATAAAATAAATAATATATATATATATATTTTTTTTTGTTCATGGGGAAAAAGAGTCGCATTTTCGACGTTTGTAACAAAACGGTGTTAATTGCTTTGTTTTCGGATAAAAATTTTTATCCTTTCGTTCAAAGGATCCTACTAACGCTCTGTACATACACAGATATAACATACGTAAAATTGAACAATGGGTTATAGTAGGATTCCACGAAGGAATTATTGATAGGACGTTTCTTTGAAATTTTTTTTCTATTTTTTTTCTTTTTTTTGTTCGTTCTTTCCTCTAACCCACCCTCATGAACAATGTAACCTAGTGTACGAATCGTTTATTAAAATCCGTCCAATGGGATCCGAACATAGGGGATAAATTGGTATTCTTTTGGTAGCACGAATTGTTAGTGACAGTGAACACGTTCTGTTATAAATTAATGAAATAAAATGGCGCGTGAAAAAAAGAAAAGAAAGGAAGGAAAAACAGAGAAAAAGGAGATCGTTTTGCTTTTATTTTCTTTGCAAAAACGAAGTCGAAGCTATGCAGTGTGTGTATGTGTGTGAGAAATTAAATTAAAAAAATATATATATGCGTATGTATATAATTTTTAAGTGAAACAAAGAGAACCCGACGAATTTTTGCATTCCTTTTATCGACAGCGTCCGATAGAAAATTGTAATCCATTTGGAATACCCTGTATATGTTTATTCTAACTATTTTTTAATGATTCAACGAGGCTTTTCATTTGGAATTTGATTTTATTCATTAATCGATCTAGTGTCTCTTGAATTTATTTTTGAATGATGATGATGATATGTATATATTAATTTTTGATTTATATAAAATTTAAGATTGTATTAATTTTATATGAAATGTTAAATATTATTATCATTATCATTATTATTATTATTAATATTATTTCAAGATCTACTTTTGGATAATAATAATAATAATAATAATAATAATAATAATAATAATAATAATAATAATTATATATATGTATTATAATTTTATATTAAAAAATAACATTATTATTATTACTGTTATTCATATAGTAAAGAATGAATTTGAGATGTCTCAAAGAAAAATTCAAAGAAAAAGAAAAAGAAAAGAAGAAATATAGAAAAAAGAAAAGAAAAAAAATGGCGGCGGAAGGCGAGAAGGAGAATAAAAAGAAAACATAACCTAAGTAATACGATCGAGGATGGTTAGTCTCGTAAAAGGAGACTCAAGAAGCTCTAAAACCGTGATATCTACGAGTAATGGACTAATTAAAGTTTCCGCGTCGGTCCTTCTGATGAGAAAATCGGTGCTTTCCGCGTCGAGATCCTAATTGAACTAGTTCGCGAGATAAGGCCTTCAATTTTAACAGAATTCAACATGGCGTTGAGTCACGAAACTTACACATACATAAATGCATACATACATAAATATATATATGTATATACATACGTACGTACGTACGTATATACATACATATATACTTACGTTCGTACATACATACATTTGAGAAAATCGGCTAATGTACGTACATAACAACGAACACAATAAAAGTCACTTTAAATTTACCTTTTCGAGACTCGCACATATATATTTAACACATACCTAAAGCAAATTCTATATCCAACAAATCTACAACATATTATTTTATATTTTACAAGTCTAGAAATTTGTTCCTGTTTATTATTTTTTATTTCTTCTGCCATTATAACAACGACAAATCTAATTGACAAAATCGATTAAAAACCATTAGTCGGCCATCTTGCATTTCTTAATCCAATAATTCAAAGCTCAAAGCTATTGATTATTCCATAACAACAGTAATAATAATTATTAATATATTAACGATAATAACATTAACAACAACAACAACAACAACAACAACAATAATACTAACAATGACCTGCGTAATTATTATCAAAAAAAAAAAAAAATTACAGAAAAGAAGAAAAGAAATAGAAAACTGAGATTGATGATAAAAATAAAAAAGATGAAAAAGGAAAGGAGAAGAGAAATAAAAATAAAGAAAACAGTGGAAAAGAATAAAACTAAGTCAAATATAAAATAAAAGTTTTTAGAGCTTCCGCTGGTGTCCACGAAATTGCAATTCACCGATCTACATACATATGTATATCTAACATACACACACACAAATACACAGATATACATACGTACGTACGTATGTAATACGGTCGATGCATCTCCAAAGAGGAATCTCGACGAAGCGAATAAATATTTGGCAACGCGCCTAAAGCCGCACACGAATGGTTTGGTGGGATCTACGGGGAAAAGAGGGGTTGAATCAGGGGGTGGTAAGGGTGGTAAGGGTGGTAAGGGTGGTAAGGGTGATGGTGAAGGGGAGAGGGAGAGGGGACCTCGACTTTCGGTCGTCAGAATCAACTGAATCGAAACCAACGACCAAAGCCGATCTGCGGTTTTTACAACGCTACTTGTTTCACGGCCGATTCGTTGTAATACATATCTTTTCTGGTATCCTTCGAATTGAATATAATCGTTCTAACGAGCAACGTTTCAAAATCGTTAGTTAGTTTCAATTCTTTCGGAGAGAGAGGACGTCCGTGTCGATGTAGATCGCACTAGTTAGTTAGGACGAACAAAAAGAAAAGAAAAAAAGAAAAAAAGAAAAGTGAGAAAGGAATAAGAAGTAAGGAAGAGAAAAATAATTATGAATTTATTTTTTTATATATATATATATATATATATATATATATTTTTTTTTTTTTTAATTCTAAAGAAAGGAGGGAGATAGATGGCAGAGAAGTAATTCGAAATTCATTTGCATTTTTATCTTTTTTCTTCTATTTTCTTCGTTTTCTTTTTGTGTTTGTTGTTTTTTTTTTTTTTGTTTTTTTTTTTTGTTTTTTCTTTTCTCCTTTCTTTTTAAAGGAAAGGAAAAGATGGAAGAGAGGAATAATTTGGAATTCATTTTTATTTTTATTTCTCTTCTTCTTTTTCTCTTTTTCTTTTTTTTTTTTTTTTTTTTTGTTTTGCTTCATTCTTTTTTTTTTCTTTTCTCTTCTTTTGCACGATGGGAAAGAGACGAAGAAGAAGGAAGAGGAAAGTGATTAGGGATTCTCTATTCTGATTTTACTTCGAAAGAAAAAAAAAAGAAAAAAGCAAAAGAAACAACAAAGAAAAAACGAAGAAGAAAAAGAAACAATTCGTTGTGCCACGCAATCTTTCCCTTGTTTTCTTTTCGTAACCCTTTAAATGGACCGTCGCAAAACGCGTTGTAATATACTACAAATACGCGTACATACTTACTTACAATTTATAGCGAGAGTGAAACAAAATAGAGCTGTTAGAGCGCGCACCTATAAAAAGAAAAAGAAAAAAAATGAAAGAGAAGAAAAAATGGACGAAAATAAAAAAATAATAATGATAACAACAATGATAATAAAAATAAACAATAATAATAAAACGAAAAGAGGCAAGTGAAGGATAAGGAGAAGTAAGAGGAATAATAACGTTTTGCATAGGATCATCTGAAACACATACACACACACACACAAATATACAAATACACACACACACACACATATATATATATAGATACAAACAAAATACAAATACAGTGGCACGTAATGTTCACTGCATTATTTATGGAAGTAGTAGAGCTTTACCCTCGATAAGGTATCGCCTGCTGGTCTGGCTTTATATACCTACGTTATATAAGAAATCGATCGCAACACGACTCTCTCTCTCTCTCTCTCTCTCTCTCTATCTATCTATCTATCTATCTCTCTCTCTCTATCTCTCTCCATCTCTCTCTCTTTCTCTCTGAGACCCCATCTTGGCGACATCGAGAACACTCTCCATCATCCGCTTTGACTCCGCTCGTTTTCACAAGTTCGTTAACTATTCTCAACTTGAAAAGCTATCCATCCAAAGCTTTAAGCTTGAAGAGAGAGAGAGAGAGAGAGAGAGAGAGAGAGAGAGAGAGAGAGAGAGAGAGAGAGAGAGAATGCATATAGACGTATCGGTGTTTGTGTACGTGCTTATACGTGTGTGTATTATCTATCGGCAATTTTTATTTCTCCTTTTTCATTTGTACTTTTATTCGTTCCTTTTATTTTTCTTTTTTATCATTTCTTTTTTTTTTCTTTTTTACTTTTTTTTTTTTTTTTTATTTACTCTCCTATTGTTTCTTTCGTATTATTTTCTTTTCTTTCTTTTTTATTTATTTTTTTT